>NW_025533538.1:0-215000 GCF_020615455.1 Coregonus clupeaformis
GATGCTCGGTATGGTTTGCGGACGGTAGCGGTGAACAGTCTGTGGCCCGGTGACTGGAGTCTTTGGCCATTTTTAGGACTTCCTCATTGGCGCCTGATAGAGGTCTTGGATGGCAGGAGCTTGCCATATAAGCGGTGGTGGCCAGTCAGATGCTCTCAATGGTGCAGCTGTAGAACTTTGAGGATCCAATGGCCCCATGTCAAATCTTTTCCCAACCTCCTGAGGAAGAGGTGCTGTAGTGTCCTCTTCTGTGACTGTGTTGGTGTGTGTGGACCATGTTAAGTCCTTAGTGATGTGGACACCAAGGAACTTAAAGCTCTCAACCCACTCCACAGCAGCCCCGTGGATGTGGATGGGACGTGCTCTCCCCTCTCTTTCTCCTATAATTCACGATCAGCTCCTTGTCTTACTGATGTTGAGCGAGAGGTTGTTACATTTACATTTACGTCATTTGTGAGCGGCTCTTATCTGGCGACTTACAGTTAGTAGTGCATACATTGTTAAATTTTTTTCATACTGGCCCCCAGTGGCAATCAGACCCACAACCCTGGCGTTGCAAACGCCATGCTCTACCAACTGAGCTACATCCCTGCCCGACCATTCCCTCCCTACCTGGACAACGCTGGACCAATTATGCGCCACCCCATGGGTCTCCTGGTCATGACGGCTACGACAGAGCCTGGATTCGAACCAGGATCTCTAGTGGCACAGCTTATTATCTATCCTGATACCATGGAGCACTGCGCCACCCCTGGCACCACACTGCCTAAGTCTCTGGCATCCCCCTCCCTGAGGCGGACTGATTGCCGTCGGTGATCAGGCTACCACAGTCGATGTTATCAGCAAACTTGATGATGGTGGTGGAGTCGTGCATGGTCACGAGTCATGAGTGAACAGGAGGGTGTAGAGGAGGATAACACACACCCCTTAGGGGCCCCCCGTGTTGGGGTCAGGCGTGACGGGGTGTTGTACCTACCCTCCGGCCTGTGAATCTAGGATCAGTTGCAAGGGAGGGGTTCAGTCCCATGGTCCCTAAGCTTGGCGGTGAGCTTTGAGGGGACTATGGTGTTGTTTCCACTGAGCTGTAGTCTATAAACAGCATTCTCACATAGTTATTTCCCCTCTTGTCCCAGGTGGGGAGAGGGCAGTGTGGCTGTGGAATAGAGATTGCGTCATCTGTGGATCTGTTGGGGGCGGTATGTGAATTGGTGTTGATGTGTGTCATGAACCAGCACTTTCAAAGCATTTCATAATTACGGATGTGAGTGCTACAGGGCGATATTGTCATTTAGGCAGGTCACCTTGGAGCTCTTGGGAGCAGGCACAGTGGTGGTCAGTTTGAAACATGTTGGGATTACAGACTGGGACAAGGGGAGATTGAACATGTCTGTGAAGACACCTATTACCAGCTGGTCATGCTTTGAGAACGTGTCACTTGGTATTCTGTCTGGCCTTGAGATCTGTTTAAGCTTTTGCTGGCGCTTTGGCCACGGAGGGCGAGATCACACGGTCATCTGAAAAAAACAGGGGCTTTCACGCAGTACACCAGTGTTATAGTGTTATATTTTAGGTGAGTGTTTTAGGGCCTAGTGGTGAATGTAGACTGCTATACGAATGAATGTAGACCTATACACTAAAGCAGGGCTCTCCAACCCTGTTCCTGGAAAGCTCTCAAGTTTTGGTAGGTTTCACTCTAACCCTGTTCCTGGAGTGATACTGTCCTGTAGGTTTTAGCTCCAACCCTGTTCCTGGAGTGATACCTCCTGTGAAGTTAACTCCAAGCCTGTTCATGGAGAGCTAGCATCCTGCAGTTTTCACTCCAGCCCTGTTCCTGCATTCTTAGTAAAAAACAGTTATTTGGCTGTCCCCATAGGATAACCCTTTTTTGGTTCCAGGTAGAACCATTTTTGGTTCCAGGTAGAACCCTTTTGGTTCCATGTAGAACCCTTTACATGGAATCCAAATGGGTTCTACCTGGAACCAAAAGGGTTTTATTTGGAACCAAAAATAGTTATTTAAAGGGTTCTCCTATGGGGACAGCCTCTTAAAAAAAAGTGCTATCTTGAATCTAAAAGGGTTCTTTTAGATTCAAGATAGCACATTTTTTCTAAGGAGTGTGTAGTGCTACCCTGCTGTATGTTTCACTCCAATCCTGTTCCTGGAGAGTTACCGTCCTGTATGATTTCACTCCAATGCTGTTCCTGGACAAGCTCCCTCCTGTAGGTTTTCACTCCAACCCTGTTCCTGGAGAGCTACCCTCCTGTAGGTTTTTCACTCCAACCCTAATCTAGCATGTCTGATTCTAATAATTAGGGCTGGTTTGATAAGCTTAACCACGTTAGTTACAACTGGGATTGGGTGAAAACCTGCAGGAGGGTTTCTCTCCAGGAACAGGCTGGAGAGCCCTGCCCCCAAACCCCTACTTACCTTACATCTAGTCTGTCTGGACCTCTGGGTCCCTCATAACTCATCTCTATATATTATATACTATAAATCAATGGTCCCCGGTCTTGGTCCTGGACAGCTAGAGTACAAAGTGTGTCACCTATGCCGCCCAGCATGTCCCATGACGACTTGATATGTCCCATGATGACTTGGTATGTCCCATGACGACTTGGTATGTCCCATGATGACTTGGTATGTCCCATGATGACTTGGTATGTCCCATGATGACTTGGTATGTCCCATGATGACTTGATATGCCCTGAGCCACGTGTGATGTGAATGATGCACCACCCACTACCTAATGCCATGGTCCTTTATGAGTCAGCTACACTATAGAATGTTAGATCAATGGTCAGAACACCTGGTCCTAGAGAGCGACAGTGCCACCTTCACAGTCCCCCATATATCATCTATCACTGAGTGGGAGAGGCAGTGGGAGGAGAGGAGGCAGAAAATGCACTACGGAAAATAGACCAAAGAGAGAAATATGGAGTGAGAAATAAAGGAACAACTTTTCTCTGTCTTCCTCCTAACTTCAGCCGGAGTTATTTCCAGTTGATATTTAGTCTCCTCTCTGCTGCTCTAAACCAGATGGAGAGAGAAAGATTGAGATTGAAGAGATATCTTACTCGCTTAGTGTATGCTTATCCTCCAAACACACACACAATCAAACACACAGTTTGTCTGCATGTTGAATAATTCAAGAGGAAAGCACCAGAGATCAAGTCATCATCTGCATATTTATGATTCATTACAAACTGAGCACGAACCTAAACACTGTAGGCATAAAGCCTGTAAACCACCATAACCGCATGTGTGTCTGTGTGTGTGTGTGTGTGTGTGTGTGTGTGTGTGTGTGTGTGTATGTGTGTGTGTGTGTGTGTGTGTGTGTAGACTGCCAACAAAATTGAATTCTGTCTACATTCTGTTTATTTGTTCCTATTATGTACATTTTACGAGCGTTTTACGGTCAACATAACATTTGCATATTGGCCTCAAGGCTTGTATAGGCATGTAGACAAAACGCTGAATCTTCCATGTGTGGTTGTTGTTTTGATGTTCAGTTTAAAGACAATGTTTAGACTCATACCGTAAGACTACATCTGTTATGACAACCATAAGCAGAAAACGCTAAATGCCATAGCAATCCCTAAATGAATGAAGTGCTGTTAAACTAGGTCTGTGGCTCGGTTAGCTTGAAGGTAAAAAAATGAACCACAGTTTCTGATCTCACGTATAAGGATTCAGCCCTGTCTGACAAATCAATGAACTTTGAACCCTTGATCCAGGGATGGAATTTAAGGATTTTGAGCACTGGCCAGACCGCGACAGATCTACTGACATTCAGTTCCAAAATCTGTGCCATGAGATATTTGAAAAGACAATCATCATCTCCCCATTAGGGCCTGTCTGTCTGGCAGCTAGCAGCTAACACTAGCCTGGTTTGCTGTGTTTTGATGTGACAGTCAGGCTCATTAGCGGTCTGTGGACCATGCCTGGGGTTTTAATGGCCCATGGGGTTCGCTAGTTATACTGAGGTGTTTATCTACACACAGGCAGGCGCACGCACGCACACATAAATAAACATTCACAACTAATCTAAGGATGGTCGCTAACAGACTGATAAGAACGGTTTAGTAGGACCCAACGGAGCAGACTGACACACACTCCCTCTCTATCAATCTGTCTCTCTGACGAGTTACCATTTTTCCTCATCCTTCGCTCAAGTCGTTGCTCACTCACACACACACACACACAAACACACAAATAGCAATACAAAGTGCTTTCAATGTCTTCTCCTGTGTCCATCCATGTACTATGCATATGTGCCATTCATTTCAAACAGCCAAAGTTAACTCCCCATATCTATGTAATTACAAGCCGCAGCCCCTTGCACTGCATCTAAATGGGATCATTATTTAAACTCCTAAAACTCTTACAACATTCATATGATGTTAATTTAACATTTAAACAAAATTTTATGGGCCATAAAAGTCCGGTTGGTCGATCCCAATGCAATCTGGCAGAGCCAAATCAAATAATTTTTCCCGATTAAGCTGAACATAAAATGTGAAGCTAAAAACTGCTGCAGCTCCTTAGAATCTGTAATGACAATATGAACATAATCAATATTCAGCTATCAAATAGTACATAATGAGATGTTAGGGAGAGCTTATATGGAAGACAGCACACTGTTCATCTCTCTCTCCCTCTCTCTCGCTGTGTCTCTCTCTTTCGCTCTCTCTCTGTCTCACTTTCTCTCTCACTACAATATTCTAACAGGCGTGAATAACTAAAATCCCATTGCTTAGGGATGAAACATTATGAAACATTCAACACAAAATGAAGGAGACTCCAAATGGAAGTGCCTAATTATCAGATCTCTCTGGCTCAAACTTCAGAGTTCTTTCTCTTCATTGTTACATACTTTATATCTCTGTATATATCTTCACTAGGGAACATCTTTATTGGTCCATTTGCACAGAAACTCTGTATTTTTTACTGTCACAAATGACAACTTCAAAATGGTTGTAACCCTGGATTGTAAACTGACATGGTCAAAACATAGATGCAACACAGCGAAGACGGGGAGAGGTCTGTCCATGATGAAGAGCTGCTCTGCTTTCTTGACATCACTATCAACAAAACAAGTCCTACAGGCCTTAGTTATATCACACCTGGACTACTGCCCAGTTATATGGCCAAGTGCTGCAAAGTAGAACAGAGGCAAATTACAGTTGGCCCAGAACAGAGCAGTACAGCTTGCCCTTAAATGTGCATGCACAGCTAATATCAATAAAGTGCATATCAATCTCTCACTACTGGTCTTTATGAGAGGTATTGATGTGTTCAAAGTGCCGAACTGTCTGTTCAAACCCAGCTATCACACAGCTCAGACACCCATGCATAACCCACAAGACACGCCACCAGGGGTCTCTTCACTGTCCCTAAGTCCAGTACAGACTCTGGGAAAAGCACAATACTACATAGAGCCATGACTACATGGAACTCTATTCCATATCATGTAACTCAGTGAAGCAGTAAAATCAGATTTAAAAAACGGATAAAACTACTCCTTATGGAACAACGCGGACTGTGAAGAGACACACACACGCACTTTACACACACACATTGTAATGTTATGGTATTGTGGTATTGTGGATTTTATATTTTAAATGTGTATAATTAGAATAATAATGTATTGTATGATGTATTGTTTTATTTATGATGTGAAAAATCTGTCAATGTGCCCTTGAGCAAGGCACTTAACCCTAATTGCTCCTGTAAATCGCTCTGGATAAGAGCGTCTGCTAAATAATGTGTAAATGTAAATGTTGTGTTTGGTTGTGATGTAACTGTTTTAACCCTGTTTGGACCCCAGGAAGAGTAGCTGCTGCCTTGGGGATCCTAATAAATACTAAAGTATCTGTTCATATTTGCATACTTTATATCTCTTTTGCTCGGTTGTAAATACATTCTTTATACTGCTTTTCTCGCTCGAATATTACTTTTATTTTGATTAATCCTCTATTTAGACAGGTTATGAAATTGAAAATGGGATCTCTTTTCCAAGTGAGACATGGTAACTATCAGCAAAGCCAGATTCAAAAATATAACTGCCACTTCCTGCATCTCCTCTAGTATGAGCTACTGTATACAAGCACAAACAGACGGCCATACCATCCCTATAGATCAGCATTATGACAGCATTATGACCGATTATGACAACATTATGAGAGCGTTATGACAACGTTATGACAGCATTATGATGGCAATATGACAGCATTATAACAGCATTATGACAGCATTAAGACAGCAATATGACAGCGTTATGGAAGCCTGCATGGGACATGAGGAAAACTGATGTTCAACACTAGGTACAGAGTCGATCAGTTAAATGTTTATATGATACTCAGAACGGAAAGCACACACACACAGAGGCAGACATGATGTATTACATGTCTACAGACTGACATTGTCATGTTTAAGGGTGTCAATGTTGACTTGGCTATGTGCCTGTCTGCAGTGATGTGTCCATGACAAGTAGTATCCTTCAACTATCATGTTGCTCTATGTACTCTACCAACATCACTGGGACAGGTTCATCTCAAGTCAGGTGGTTGTTATAACCTCGGCCACAGGGCACATACTGTATCAATCATGTGTAAATGTAGCAGATGGGGTTTGGAATCATGCTGTCACGATAAGTTAGCCCTGCCTGAGACTCAGGTCATGATGATGTCCTCTTGGTCCAATGGTTAAGGTGTTGGGTTGGTGAACGAAACCTGGGTTCAAATCTCACCGGTTACGTACAGTACCAGTCAAAAGTTTGGACACACCTACTCATTCAAGGGTTTTTCTTAATTTTTACTATTTTCTACAGTGTAGAATAATAGTGAAGACATCAAAACTATGAAATAACACATATGGAATCATGTAGTAAACAAAAAGTGTTAATCAAATCAAAATATATTTTATATTTGAGATTCTTCAAATAGCCACCCTTTGCCTTGACAGCTTTGTACACTCTTGGCATTCTCTCAACCAGCTTCACCTGGAATGCTTTTCCAACAGTCTTGAAGGAGGTTCCCACATATGCTGAGCACTTGTTGGCTGCTTTTCCCTTCACTCTGCCGTCCGACTCATCCTAAACCATCTCAATTGGGTTGAGGTCGGGGAATTGTGGAGGCCAGGTCATCTGATGCAGCACTCCATCACTCTCCTTCTTGGTAAAATAGCCCTTACACAGCCTGGAGGTGTGTTGGGTCATTGTCCTGTTGAAAAACAAATGATAGTCCCACTAAGACCAAACCAGATGGGATGGCGTAATGCTGCAGAATGCTGTGGTAGCCATGCTGGTTAAGTGTGCCTTGAATTCTAAATAAATCACAGACAGTGTCACCAGCAAAGCACCCCCACACCATAACCTCTTCCTCCATGCTTTACGGTGGGAACTACACATGCGGAGATCATCCGTTCACCCACACTGCGTCTCACAAAGACACGGCGGTTTGAACCAAAAAAATAAAATTTGGGCTGCAGACCAAAGGACAAATTTCCACCGGTCTAATGTCCATTGCTCATGTTTCTTGGCCCAAGCAGGTCTCTTCTTCTTATTGGTATCCTTTAGTAGTGGGTTTTCTTCAGCAATTCGACCATGAAGGCCCTGATTCACACAGTCTCCCTCTGAACAGTTGATGTTGAGATGTGTCTGTTACTTGAACTCTGTGAAGCATTTATTTGGGCTGCAATTTCTGAGGCTGGAACTATAATGAACTTATCGTCTGCAGCAGAGGTAACTCTGGGTCTTCCTTTCTTGTGGCGGTCCTCATGAGAGCCAGTTTCATCATAGCGCTTGATGGATTTTGCGACTGCACTTGAAGAAAGCGTTCAATGTTCTTGAAATGTTCTGTATTGACTGACCTTCATGTCTTAAAGTAATGATGGACTGTCGCTTCTCTTTATTTATTTGAGCTGTTCTTGCCATAATATGGACTTGGTCTTTTACCAAATAGGGCTATCTTCTGTATACCTCCCCTACCTTGTCACAACACAACTGATTGGCTCAAACGCATTACGAAGGAAATAAATTCCACAAATTAACTTTTACGAAGGCACACCTGTTTAATTGAAATGCATTCCTGGTGACTACCTCATGAAGCTGGTTGAGAGAATGCCAAGAGTGTGCAAAAGATGTCATCAAGGAAAAGGGGTGTCTATTTGAATAATCTCAAATATAAAATATATTTTGATTTGTTTAAAAAATGTTGGTTCCTACATGATTCCATATGTGTTATTTCATAGTTTTGATGTCTTCACTATTACTCTACAATGTAAAGAATTGTAAAAAAATAAAGAAAAACCCTTGAATGAGTAGGTGTGTCCAAACTTTTGACTGGTAGTGTACATGTAAAATGAGTCCATATGGAGTCTGTAACCTCAAGTGTGCAGAGTTAACTAAGGGTTCACTTTTCTTTTCTCTCTCTCCCCTCTGTCTCTATCTTTCTTATCCTCTGTCTATCTCTCTCTGTCTCTCTCGCTTTCTCTTTCCGTCTCTCCCCCCCCCCTTCTCTCTCTCCCCCTTCTCTCTCTCCCCCCTCTCCCTCTCTCTTCCCCCTCTGTTAGTTCCATACAGACCTCTAATTCCACTTTCTTCATCCTACCCCCTCCCTCCCTTTCACCATCCTCCGCTTTTCATCCCTTCTGTTCATCCTTTCCCTCCACCCTTGAACCCTTTACACCAGACTCCACAGTGTATTACAACGGCATTATCCCCCTCTTTCCCCTCCCTCCCTCCCTCCCTCCCTCCCTCTCTTCTCCCCTCCCTCTCTTCTCTTCTCGCTCCCCTTACATTCAACAGTGTATATTATCTGTATGTTTCTCCCTCCTTTATTACACACCTCCAAACGTTCTGTTTCCTTCTCATCTCCCCTCCTACTGAGTTAAACCCCCGACAGTCTCCCTCCCTCTCTCTCACAGACACATACCCCTCCTGTGCACACACACCACATCTCCCCTTCTACTGAGTTAAACCCCCGACAGTCTCCCTCCCTCTCTCTCACAGACACATACCCCTGCTGTTGCAACACACCACATCTCCCTTCCTACTGAGTTAAACCCCCCGACAGTCTCCCTCCCTCTCTCTCACAGACACATACCCTGCTGTGCAAACACACCACATCTCCCCTTCTACTGAGTTAAACCCCCGACAGTCTCCCTCCCTCTCTCTCACAGACACATACCCCTGCTGTGCAAACACACCACATCTCCCCTCCTACTGAGTTAAACCCCCGACAGTCTCCCCTCCCTCTCTCTCACAGACACATACCCCTCCTGTGCACACACACCACATCTCCCCCTCCTACTGAGTTAAACCCCGACAGTCTCCCTCCCTCTCTCTCACAGACACATACCCCTCCTGTGACACACACCACACACATAGACACATACACACTCCTACTGTGCACAGCTACCTACAGGTTCACTCCTAATGAGTAATGTCAGTGCTGGTAGGCTGCTACTGAAAACGGATAAAGATGATTGGTGGTCCCTGTTTACCTAATCTGTCTAACCAGGTTAGGGTCACACACGTGTGTATATGTACGTGTGTGTGTGTGTGTGTGTGTGTGTGTGTTACAATATTATTCATAGATACACAGATATTAAAGTCATTAGAGTAACATGAGAGTAATAGTCATTATGTTGTTATGTTTCTAATACATGTATTTAGTTTGTTTATCCCATCTTAAATGACCCAGAGGATTTCACTGCTGTGGGTTCTGCCTCTGGCACATCTCATAGCATTACATGAACAAACCGGCTCACGATCATTTTGTCTATCCCCCACCAGACACGTTCATGACACGCAGGTTAAAACCCAAAACCAAATGTGAACCAACTATATACATTTTGGGACAGGTCGAAACACATATGAAAACATTCATGGACATTTAGCTAGCTTGCTGTTGTTAGCTAATTTGTCCTGGGAGATAAACATTGGGTTGTTGTTTTACCTAAAATGCATATGGTCCTATTTTTGCTTGATCTTTGTAAGAGTTTTGACCCATTTTGAGTCACACAAAATCCTGTGTTCTCTCACGACAATTAATCCACTGACAAAGGGGAAACCTAGTTAGTTGTTAGTTAGTTTTCTTTGATTAAGCTCTCCTCGTTCATTCTTCTTCTTCTGTGGATTTTATATGGCGGTTGGCAACCAACTTTAGTGCATTACCGCCACCTTGTTCATCTTTCAATCACCTACGTGGGTTAGTATGCTCGTAAGAACCAATAAGTAGATGGGACAGGCGGGACTTGCAGCGCGTCAAGCGTCTAAAATAGAACCAAGTTCTTGTCTGCATCATTTCCAATCCCCATATATTTTTTCATCTTTTTAAAAATATATTTTCCTTATTTATTATTTTCTAACACTACCAGCCCTCTCCTAATTGGAATAAACTTATGGACAACTGTCAGTGGGTGCTGTAGGTGGGTGTGGTGCAGGAATCAGGCGCAGGACGCAGAAAATAAGTCCAAAAGACTTTAGTGAAAGCACACTCAAATACACGAGCCAAAAGCCCGGAGGCGAGAAAATCCGCACACAGGCGTAAACAAAAGGGCGCACTAAACATGTGCGATAATACCCTCCTTAACAGAGGAGGAAAGCTACTAAGAGCAAACGGTAAACAGTAGCGCACAAACACGACAGTGAAACAATCACACACAACACCTGACAAACACAACGAAAACTTATAGGACACTAATTAGCGCTAAACGAAAACAGGTGTACATAATCAAGACAAAACCAAACGAACATAGAAACATTCAACGGTGGCAGCTAGTACTCCGGAGACGACGACCGCGAAGCCTGCCCGAGCAAGGAAGAGAGGCAGCCTCGGCCGAAACCGTGACAGTACCCCCCTTGACCGCCAGACGTGCGCCGACTCGGCCTCGGGGACGACCAGGAGGACGCGGAGCAGGGCGCGTCGGGTGACTACGGTGGAATTCTGTCAGGAGAGACGGGTCCAAAATGTCTCTCCTCGGCACCCAGCACCGTTCCTCCGGGCCGTACCCCTCCCACTCCACCAGATATTGGAGACCCCCCATCCGACGTCTCGAATCCAAGATGGACCGCACGGAGTACGCCGGTGCCCCCTCGATGTCCAATGGGGGCGGAGGAGTCTCCCTGATCTCATTTTCCTGGAGTGGGCCAGCTACCACCGGCCTGAGAAGAGACACATGGAACGAGGGGTTAATATTTTTATACTCAATAGGCAGTTGTAATCTGTAACACACCTCGTTCAATCTTCTCAGGACTTTAAACGGCCCCACAAACCGCCGACCCAGTTTCCGACAGGGCAGGCGGAGGGGCAGGTTTCTGGTAGAGAGCCAGACTCGATCACCAGGTGCGTACACCGGCCCCTCACTGCGGTGGAGATCGGCGCTCCTTTTGACAACGGAGGGCCCGCTGCAGGTGGACGTGTGCAGCGTTCCACGTCTCCTCCGAGCGCCGCACCCACTCATCCACCGCAGGAGCCTCGATCTGGCTCTGCTGCCAAGGTGCCAGAACCGGCTGGTAACCCAACACACATTGGAAAGGGGGTTAGGTTAGTTGAGGAATGGCGTAGGGAATTCTGGGCCATTTCTGCCCAGGAACGTACCGTGCCCACTCCTCCGGCCGGTCCTGGCAGTATGATCTAAGAAACCTACCCACATCCTGGTTCACACGTTCCACCTGCCCATTACTCTCAGGATGGTAACCCGAGGTGAGGCTCACCGAGACCCCCAAACGCTCCATAAAGGCTCTCCAGACTCTGGAGGTGAATTGGGGACCTCGATCAGACACAATATCCTCGGGTACCCCGTAGTGCCGGAAAACATGGGTGAATAGAGCTCGGCGGTCTGTGGGGCAGTAGGAAGGCCCGGCATAGGGAGCAAACGACAGGCCTTAGAGAACCGGTCCACAACGACCAGAATAGTAGTATTCCCCTGTGAGGAGGGAAGGTCAGTGATGAAGTCCAACGAGAGGTGAGACCATGGTCGTTGTGGAACGGGCAGGGTTGTAACTTACCCCTAGGCAGATGTCTAGGCGCCTTACACTGGGCGCACACCGAGCAGGAGGAGACATAAACCCTCACATCCCTCGCCAACGTGGGCCACCAGTACTTAGCACTAAGGCAGTGCACTGTCCGGCCTATACCAGGATGTCAGAGGAGGGTGACGTGTGAGCCCAATAGATCAATCGATCCCGAACCTCGAGCGGAGCGTACGTCCGACCCTCCGGGCATTGAGAGGACTAGGGTCGGTGCGCAACGCCCGCTCGATTTCAGCATCGACCTCCCACACTACCGGTGCCACCAGACAAGACTCCGGCAGTATGGGAGTGGGCTCCACGGACCTCTCCTCCGTGTCATACCGCCGAGACAGTGCGTCTGCCTTACCGTTCTGTGACCCAGGGATGTACGTGATCTTAAATACGAACCGGGTCAAAAACATGTTCCACCGCGCCTGGCGAGGGTTCAGTCTCTAGCTGCCGGATGTACTCCAGGTTACGGTGGTCAGTCAAAATGAGGAAAGGGTGTTGAGCCCCCCTCAAGCCAGTGCCTCCACACCTTTAGGGCCTGTACCACGGCTAACAGCTCCCTGTCCCCTACGTCATAATTTCGCTCCGCCGGACTAGAGCTTTTGGAATAAAAGGCACAGGGCGGAGTTTAGGTGGCGTGCCGGACCGTTCTGAAAGCACGGCTCCTATACCCGGCCTCTGACGCGTCCACCTCTACCTGAAATGGTAAAGAGGATCCGGATGCGCCAGCACCGGAGCCGAAGTAAACAGGTCCTTCAGCCTCCCAAAAGCCCTGTCCGCCTCGGCTGACCACTGCAAACGCACCGGACCCCCCTTCAAAAGAGACGTTCTGGGAGCTGCCACCTGTCCAAAACCCCGGATAAACCTCCGGTAGTAATTAAACCCCAAAAACTGCTGCACCTCTTTAACAGTGGTTGGCGTTTGCCAATTACGCACGGCTGACACCTGGTCAACCTCCATCTTCACCCCTGACGCAGACAACTGATAACCTAAAAGGAGATCGACTCCTGGAAAAACAGACACTTCTCTGCCTTGACATACAGGTCGTGCTCCAACAGCCTCCTCAACACTCGGCGCACCAGAGCCACATGCTCGACTTCGGGTAGACGAGTACACGAAATGTCATCTATGTACACGACCACCCCCTGCCCCTGCATGTCCCTGAATATCTCATCCACGAATGATTGGAAAACTGAAGGAGCGTTCATCAACCCGTATGGCATGACAAGATACTCGTAATGCCCCGAGGTGGTACTAAATGCTGTCTTCCATTCATCGCCCTCCCTAATGCGCACCAAGTTGTACGCGCTCCTGAGATCTAATTTAGTGAAAAAAGCGCGCCCGTGCAATGACTCCGTCATGGTCGCAATCAGAGGAAGTGGATAACTGTACTTCACCGTGATCTGATTGAGACTACGGTAATCAATGCCGAGGCGTAACCCTCCATCCTTTTTCTTCACAAAAAGAAACTTCGAGGACGCAGGGGAAGTGGATGGCCGTATGTATCCTTGTCTCAGAGATTCGTCTATGTAGTCTCCATAGCTCTCTTCTCCTCCTGAGACAGAGGATACACATGGCTCCGTGGGAGCGCAGCTCCTGCCTGGAGGTCTATCGCACAATCTCCCTGCCTATGGGGGAGGCAACTGCGTCGCCCTCGACTTACTGAACACAATAGCCAAATCCTCATACTCAGGGGGAATGTGCAATGCGGGCACCTGGTTTGGACTCTCCACCGAGGTAGCCCCCACGGAAACGCCTAAACATCGACCCACACACTGGGCAGACCACTCCATCAGAGCCCTCTCCTGCCACGAAATAGACGGGTTATGGATACTCAACCAGGGCATGCCCAGCACCACCGGATACGCAGGCGAGTCGATCAGAAATAGCTGGATAATCTCCTCATGACCCCCCTGCGCACACATCCTAAGTGGCGCCGTGACCTCCCTTATCAAGCCCCGATCCCAACGACGGCTATCTAGGGCATGAACGGGGAATGGGACGTCAACAGGAAGAAGGGGAATCCCTAATTCTAAACAAAATGTTCTATCAACAAAATTCCCAGCCGCGCCTGAATCTACCAGCGCCTTATGCTGGGAATGAGGTGCTACCTGTGGAAAACGCACAGGTATACAGAAGTGCGCAACAGAGAGCTCTGGGTAAGTGGGGCGCCTACTCACCTGGAAGGACTCCCCAGTGCGGAGCCTGTCGTCTTCTCCCCTAGGGAGACCATCCCCAGCACCCAAGCTCCATAGGGCTCGGCTCGGAGGCGCTGGAGGGTGAAATGGACGGACCCCCTCGGGCGTCCCGCGGGTAGCCAGCAGGGTGTCCAGCCTGATGGACATGTCCACTAACTGATCGAAAGAGAGGCTGGTATCCCTGCAGGCCAGCTCTCGACGGACGTCCTCTCGTAGACTACAGCGGTAGTGATCGATGAGGGCCCGCTCATTCCACCCTGCATCCGCCGCTAGAGCACGGAATTCTAAGCGAACTCCTGGGCGCTCCTCCTCCCCCTGCCGGAGGTAGAACAGACGCTCCCCCGCCACTTTCCCCTCAGGTGGATGGTCAAACACCGCCCTGAAGCGGCGGGAGAACTCAGAAGTATGTGATGGTGGTGGCGTCTATTCTCCTCCACTTCGGGCGTTGGCCCATTCCAACGCCTTGCCGGTAAGACAGGAGATGAGGCGGACACGCTCTCGTGTCCAGAGGGCGCCCGGGTGCACGGTGGCCAGGTATAGCTCCACCTGTAGAAGGAAGCCCTGACACCCGGCAGCGGTCCCATCATAGGCCCTCGGGAGCGAGAGTCGAATTCCCCTGGGTTCGGAGCTTGAATGGGCTGACTGGCCGATGGTGATGGCAGGGAGGTGGAGTTGGGGGTGTCCCTCTGGTCTCCCAGCGTTGAAGGGGTGTTAATAACGTCCTGCAGGGCGGTCCCGATACGAAGGATCTGGTCATTCTGCTCACGGACCCGATCCTCCAGAGTCTCATGTGCTGCTGCGGCTCCTGCTGATTCCATCCTTCAGGTGTGTGATTCTGTCAGTGGGTGCTGTAGGTGGGTGTGGTGCAGGAATCAGGCGCAGGACGCAGAAAATAAGTCCAAAAGACTTTAGTGAAAGCACACTCAAATACACGAGCCAAAACCCCGGAGGCGGAAAATCCGCACACAGGCGTAAACAAAAGGGCGCACTAAACATGTGCGATAATACCCTCCTTAACAGTGGAGGAAAGCTACTAAGAGCAAACCGGTAAACAGTAGCGCACAAA
Organism: Coregonus clupeaformis; assembly: GCF_020615455.1. Taxonomy (NCBI): domain Eukaryota; kingdom Metazoa; phylum Chordata; class Actinopteri; order Salmoniformes; family Salmonidae; genus Coregonus; species Coregonus clupeaformis. The sequence goes on from NW_025533538.1 coordinate 15,290, forward strand.
CACGACAGCGAAACAATCACACACAACACCTGACAAACACAACGGAGAACTTATAGGACACTAATTAGCGCTAAGCGAAAACAGGTGTACATAATCAAGACAAAACCAAACGAACATAGAAACATTCAACGGTGGCAGCTAGTACTCCGGAGACGGCGACCGCGAAGCCTGCCCGAGCAAGGAAGAGAGGCAGCCTCGGCCGAAACCGTGACAACAACAACACTTAAGCTTCTACTTCCAGCTTATATACTTACTATTTACATTTTACGGACACAGTATATTTTACATTAGTTATCTTTCTTTTAACCTCTCCCATCTATCTCTGAAAACCATCCAGTTCAGATTTCTACTTGCCATATATTTTTCAACTGTGCTGTGATGTTTCACAAAAGTTCTGAAGCTTTCTATTCTCATAGTTTCTACAGATTGTAAATTAATTAAAAAACGTTTATTATATTATTGATCGAATGACTATGGCTACACCTGTTGTTTTCGAAGCATGCGAGAGAGAGAGACAAGTGGGCGGGCGCACACACACGCACGCACACACACACACACACACACACACACATCATCCCCATCTTATTTAATTGTTGCCACTTCAGAAATCCACACAAGCCATTAGTTTCTCTTTAGCTCAAGTCCCTTTTTATCAACTGCCAAAAATGTCCGGAAACTTCACTGAACCCATTCCCCTCCACTCATAGTATTTAATCTCCCTCTCAACAGGTCTCCCTCCATGCCAGTCTCTTTTATTTAAAAGGAGTCCCTTTATTAGGTTTGATGGCAGATCACTGCCACGGATCATTCCTCAATAAATGCGTCTGGTTTAATTAGGACAAGGCTCTTTGATATCATTACCTCGCACATCGCCTCGCTGACCCTCACTGTCTCTTTTTATGGGCTCACACACACACACCAGAGGAGGTTGGTGGCACCTTAATTGGGGAGGACGGGGCTCGTGGTAATGGCTGATGTGGAATAAGTGGAGATGGTATCAAACCCATGGTTTCTATGTGTTTGATGCTATTCCATTTGCTCCATTCCAGCCATTATTATGAGCCGTCCTCCCTCAATAGCCTCCACTGATACACACACACAGAGGTGCGTACACACATTAACACACACACACTCGCCTACATACATATTCTCTCTCTCTCTCTCACTCTCTCTCTCTCTCACACACACACACAGACACACACACCCTTTCTATTATGGCCTATCATTAAACAGGGCTAATTTGGCACTGCGGGTGGGCCTAATTTAATTAGACAGACATCATACAGCACTTGACACTACCTGCCTCCTCTGACACATGTCAAGGGGAGGGGAGAGGCTGGAGAGAGAGAGGGAGTGGATAACACTTGTCAAGGACCTTGAGATGGAGGAGGATGGAGGGGGGAAGACAGGGGGTGGAGGGAGGAGAGAGGACACCCTGGGGGACACCTGAGAGGACACCCTGGGGGACACCTGAGAGGACACATCTGTTGCCCTGAGAGGAGGAAAGTGGGGGAGGGAGCGAGAGATGAAAGAGTGAGGGGGATGAAATGCAGATGGATGAGGCTGAGGAAAGAGGACACCTCAGGGGGAACGCCAGTTTGGGGAAGAAGGAGGGGGGAGCGGGGAGACAGACAGAGAAAGAGAGAGAAAGAGTCAAGGGTGTTGTAGTGCAGCATTGAGGAGAAGCAACACTAAAGGTGAGTTGGTTGAAAGGAAGGACAAAACAACAGCTGAATAACTGAGGCTAGAATTTGGGGGTTTCTGAAAAACACTTCTCAAAATCCTTTTTCACCCTGTATTCACCCTCCCATTTGAATAGAGACAAGTGATGTGTCCCAAATGGCACCCTATTCCCTATACTGTATAGTTGGTCAAAAGTAGTGCACTACATAAGGAATAGGGTGCTATTTGGAACACACTCTATGATGTTTCAATGGCAAGTGGCCACTGTTTTAGGAGGGTGTCCACTTTCCAACAGATACTGTGTCACAGCAATGCTCTGTCTTTGATATCTAAAACCTCTGCTGTCGTTTTCAATCAGCTACAGGGAGGTATAAAGGCCTGTCATATTTACAGCAATTCTTTGTGGCAGGTCTGGCAATTGGTTGTTCTTTGGATTAAGGACTGGGCATTGAAACTGAATATAGGCTTTAGAGGCAAAGCTTTCCAAAATACCGTAAAATGACAGGGAGAGAAGAATGGGGGTGTGTAACCAGAATAAGATGGAGACAGAGAGGGAGGGAGACAGAGAGAGAGGGAGGGAGAGAGAAAGGGAGGGAGAGACAGACACAGAGAGAGAGAGAGAGAGAGAGAGAGAGAGAGAGAGAGAGAGAGAGGGAGGATTGGGATAAATGTTTAAATCCCATTCAACAGCTAAGATCATTCTATGTTTGAACATTTCTATCCGGATTAGAGGGAAGATCACACACAAGAACATATGCACACACACACACACACACACGCACACACACTCTCATCTCACACACACACACACGCCCAAACAAACTAGATCCATTGTGTGTGTATCAGTATCACAACATATTTGGGGTTTTAATCTTAAATGGGTACTGCATAAGAGTATATCCATTACAAGGGTGCAATGAAAGGTAACAAAGAATGCATCCCAAACGACACCCTATTCCCTATGTAGTGCACTACTTTAGAGCAGAGCACTATGGGTCGTGGTTAAAAGTAGTGCACTAGGGTGCCATTTGGGATTCAGCCATGGTGGATCGGATTTGGCACAATAAATGTATATTGACCTCGAAATTGGCTGTATCTGTCTCTCTAACTGTATTATCCTGCTATTAGCTGCTTTGGTTTGATCTAGTTTGTTAAGATTAAGTTTAAGATCACTTTATTGGTCAATTTCACACAAGATCCAATCAAAATTTGACTTTGACTTTTAACCCAACCCCACCAAAAGACACACATAGGTTTTGGAGAGGTGCGGAGGACTGCCACACTGGGCGCTGTTGTTGTGGGGGGGTTGAGTGCCTTGCTCAAGGGCACAACGACAGGCTAGTGTTGTCACATCAGGCTTCTATCCGCTGCTTTAGTCTGACCTAGTGTTTTCAAATCAGGCTTCTATCCACTGCTTTAGTCTGACCTAGTGTTTTCACATCAGGCTTCTATCCACTGCTTTAGTCTGACCTAGTGTTTTCACATCAGGCTTCTATCCACTGCTTTAGTCTGACCTAGTGTTTTCACATCAGGCTTCTATCCACTGCTTTAGCCTGACCTAGTGTTTTCACATCAGGCTTCTATCCGCTGCTTTAGTCTGACCTAGTGTTTTCACATCAGGCTTCTATCCGCTGCTTTAGTCTGACCTAGTGTTTTCACATCAGGCTTCTATCCGCTGCTTTAGTCTGACCTAGTGTTTTCACATCAGGCTTCTATCCACTGCTTTAGTCTGACCTAGTGTTTTCACATCAGGCTTCTATCCACTGCTTTAGCCTGACCTAGTGTTTTCACATCAGGCTTCTATCCGCTGCATTAGTCTGACCTAGTGTTTTCACATCAGGCTTCTATCCCCTATTTTGGTCCCTCCGGTTGCCAGCTCATTTCCCGCCAGATGTTGCCCATCGGACCCGGGACTCAAACTGGCAACCCTCCAGCTGCTGGAGAACCTCTCTAACTGCTAGGCTACCTGCCGCCCTGTCACATTAGGCTTCTATCTGATATTTACGTCTGATCTAGTGTTGTCACATTAGGCTTCTATCCGCCGCTTTAGTCTGATCTAGTGTTGTCACATTAGGCTTATATCGGCTGCTTTGGTCTGATCTGGTGTTGTCACATTAGGCTTATATCGGCTGCTTTGGTCTGATCTGGTGTTGTCACATTATAGGCTTCTATCGGCTACTTTGGTCTGACTATATAAAAACAGATTGGCTTAATCACAAAGAGATCTGCAGCCTTTAGCTCCCCTCAGAGGCGACCCATCATTCAGGGCAGGTAGGGCAGAGCCTTTCAGCAACAACAATAACAAAATAATACGGGGCGTTGCGCTGTGATTGGGTCAGTGTTCTGTCACTCATGGGGACACTACGTCACCGCCAAGTCTAAGGGTAGAGCTAGAAAATTCAAGCCCCTTGGGTGCTGCCATAGAGTTACATTGGAAGTGCCCATCCAAGAAGGCTCAAGGTCATTGGCCACAGATAAAATGACGTCAAATCATATGTATGTACAGTAGCTTTGATTGGACTGATCATGTCAACATCATACTTTCAAAATCTTAGCTAGTAGTCATCATCATGAATCAAGTGGACAATCTACTGGCAAATCCTTTTTAATCCTTGTCATATGAAGATAAATAATAAAGAGAAATTATAGATAAAATGTATCGGTGCTCATCGGCCATTGGACATAAACATTACACAACAAGTTGGAAATCGCAAATTCAACAATGAGTGGTTTGGAAGGAATCGGTGACAGTGGCTAACTGCAAGCATTGCAAATCAATCACTAGCCTGCTATTCAGTGGAGTGGCTGTATGGTCCAAAATCTGGGAATAAGGGGCTCTTTTCCAAGTTTAAAATTATAAACATTCAACATTGGCCATGCTGTCAGTGAAGCATGATTTGTGCTGAGCTCAAAACAACTGTTAACTCTGAACTGCGAAAACATGACTTCAGTGAGTTCAAGACAACTGGGAAGTCGTGAATAAGGATTATTTTCCTGTTGTAGCAAACTGGCTCAAACTAAGATCCTACATCTGTATGTCTCTCTGTGTCTACACTGTCTATGAGTTGCCATATGAATGATGGTAACTATGGAGTAGCAGTACTATTCCCTGCTGTGGTAATGTTATTTGCTCTGGGAGAGAGGGACCTATATTAGTTAGTTACTGTGACAGTATGAGAACATCACCATCTACAGCTGATGGAAACATAGTACAGTAGAATAGTGTGCATGTGTGTGTGCGTGTTGTGTGTGTGTGCGTGTCTGCGTGCATGCGTGTGTGTGTGTGTGTGTGGTGTAATTTTCTGTGTCTGTAGTGTACAGAAAGCTCCATAGATCAATCAGCTGTTTACTTGCTGGGTCATAAGGCACCAACGATAATGGTAGTTTTAGTGACCTGTAAAAATATGTGCCCCTTATCTTCTTGTTCCATATATCATTATGGTAGATAAAAAGGTATTGTCTTCCTGTTCCATATATCATTATGGTAAATAAAAGGTATTGTCTTCCTGTTCCATATATCATTATGGTAAATAAAATGTATTGTCTTCCTGTTCCATATATCATTATGGTAAATAAAATGTATTGTCTTCCTGTTCCATATATCATTATGGTAAATAAAAGGTATTGTCTTCCTGTTCCATATATCATTATGGTAGATAAAATGTATTGTCTTCTTGTTCCATACATCATTATGGTAAATAAAAGGTATTGTCTTCCTGTTCCATATATCATTATGGTAGATAAAAGGTATTGTCTTCTTGTTCCATATATCATTATGGTAAATAAAAGGTATTGTCTTCCTGTTCCATATATCATTATGGTAAATAAAAGGTATTGTCTTCCTGTTCCATATATCATTATGGTAAATAAAAGGTATTGTCTTCCTGTTCCATATATCATTATTGTAAATAAAAGGTATTGTCTTCCTGTTCCATATATCATTATGGTAGATAAAATGTATTGTCTTCCTGTTCCATATATCATGTGGCAGATACAAGGTCGCTGAAGAATATAACAGTACCATGCTGTCATCACCTCACAGTCAAACCAAGATGAATACATTGATGAACACTGTAATGTGATGTCTGTGACACTTGCCTCCTTAGATCAAAGAAGATATGTAGGTCTACACTGTTAATGCCTCTGTCACCAAGAGGCTTGCATTATGAAGAAACAAACAGGATATGAAAAGGATATTCAGCCACTGCTCCACTGAGAACAATGGACCCACATAAAAAAATAATATAGTATAATATAGTATAAATAATATAGTATTCACTGTAGTGATTTTGCGGACTATACTGTAATATTCACTGTAGTGTTTTTGCGGACTGAATTCTGTGGTATATTGTAGTATTTACAGTTAACTATAGTATAAATACTGTAGTAAAATAAAACTGTAGTATATACTATGGTAATTAATGTAGTGTTTTTGCTGATTGTAGTATACTGTAGTATTTACTGTAGTATTTTTGCTGACATTACTGTAGTATTTACTATAGTGTTTTTGTTTGATTATCTTTGACATTGAAGTGGAGGCTTTCTCTTTCAGGAAACCTACTGGAGAAATATTAAAAGTGCAAATGTTCCATAATCTGTAGGTAGGATTGGGGTCTGAATGGATATATGCTCTTTACTTGGCATTTAGGTTTCTCACTTATGGGTGGCACAAACTGTATTTACTACAGTGTTGTGTTGTGGATAATACTGTAGTATTTACTATAGTATTCTACAGTATACTACAACATTCTATATAAGTACCACACATGATCGAGGGATACTACAGTCTGTAGTATAGTATTCTACAGTATACTACAGTTTACTAAAGAATTCTATAGTAAGTACTGTAGTATTCTAGAGTAAACTGTAGTATTTTTTTCATGTGGGGATTGAATGGACTGAACATGAAATTATTATTTATCATTAAAATCCCTAAAGCGTTATGACATGACACCCTTTATCAGAGTGTTAGCTTCCAGATAGGTTATATAAGCACCATGACAAATGACAGTGCTTATGTCACGTCACAATTCTTGGATCCAAAATGGCCCCCTGATGACAATTAACTGACGGTTGATCCAAAATTGCTCCCCGATGACATTGAAATAATGGTTGATCCAAAATGGCCCCTTGATGGCTTTTAAATGGCAGTTGTCACAAAGAAACTGCACACTGTTGATGTGAAAGCGGTCCGTAACGACATAATTGATTACTCTGTTCTCATCTCAAGGGCAAAACAACTAGAGTAGGCAGATTCATCATATCGCTGGGGAAAATTACATTAGTGACATAATATTGACATTGAAGATGAAATGTGGAACATGAAATATGCTTAACATGGAAGGGGTAGAGGGCAAAAGAAACGCAGGCAACAGGTTGGTGGAGGAGGGAGGGAGGGAGGGAGAGAGAGAGAGAGTCAGGGGGAGGGAGTGAGGGTAAGGGAGGGAGAGGAAGGAGAGAGGGGTAGAGAGAGGGGGGACAAGAGATAGCTATAGAGAGAGAAAAAGGAGAGATGGGAGGAAAAGAGAGGGTGGGGGTGAGAGAGAGAGAGAGAGAGAGACAGAGAGAGGAGGAGGGAGGCAGGAGTGGCAGATGATGGATGGGTAACTAGGGAAGATGTGTGGGGGTAAAAAGACAGATACCTTGTGAGTAACTGCCTGCCCGGGGCAAAATAACAACAGCTAGAGAGAGACAGAGAGAGAGACAGATAAAGAGCGTGTGTGTGGTTGTGTGGTTGTGTGTGTGTGTCTCATCAGAGCGATAGATGGAGAGAGAGACGGAGAGAGAGACGGAGAGAGAGACACAGAGAGAGAGACGGAGAGAGAGACGGAGAGAGAGAGACGGAGAGAGAGACGGAGAGAGAGACGGAGAGAGAGAGACGGAGAGAGAGAGACAGAGAGAGAGAGAGACAGAGAGAGAGACGGAGAGAGAGACGGAGAGCGAGAGACGGAGAGCGAGAGACGGAGAGCGAGACAGAGAGAGAGACGGAGAGAGAGAGACGAAGAGACGGAGAGAGAGAGAGACGGAGAGCGAGAGACGGAGAGAGAGAGACGAAGAGACGGAGAGAGAGAGACGGAGAGCGAGAGACGGAGAGCGAGAGACGGAGAGCGAGACGGAGAGAGAGACGGAGAGAGAGAGACGGAGAGACGGAGAGCGAGAGACGGAGAGCGAGAGACGGAGAGCGAGACGGAGAGCGAGACGGAGAGCAGAGGGAGACAGAGATATAATGCACATAGAGGAGGGTAAAATAAATAGAAAGAACGAGGAAATAGATAAAGAACAGTCAAGGGAGGGAGTATTGGAGAGAGAGAGAACAGAAGGAGAGATAGAAAGGTTGAGAGAGAGGGCGAGAAGCAAGAGAGAGAGTGCGAGAGTGATTTCAGGAGGGGGAAAGAAAGATAGAGAGATACAAGGAGAGAAAGAGAGAGAGGGTAGTAGTCTACAGTATAAAACACTAACACCTTGTGAGGTATTGACCCTATAACACTCATAGGTGATGTTCCCACAACCTCTACATTGGTTCAGAGCACTGCCATGCCATTAAATCCATCACACACAAACACAGCTATTAAATCAATCACACCCCCAGAGAAGATCAACTTGATGTTTAAATGGGCTGCTAAGGGAGGATGAAGGATCTTTAACCCTCGGCTACAGGGGAAGGAAGGCTTATTTTATCATGGTGACCAATACTATATTGGCTGCTGAAAGCTAGAAGCTACTGATAGATTAGCTAGTGTAGCTGATAGCTAATGGTAGGATCCTGTCACAATTCCTTCATTTCTTTACTGCGGCCTTTTCCTTCATGACCAATGTGATTTTGAAAGTGTTGGAAGTCCCTAATGAGCTGGTATAGCTTCCTACATCTCCAACTGTGTTGAAAGAAGAAGAGAGTATGGAAGGATGCATTTTAAGTGTTGGAACTTAAAGGCACTTTAGCTCAGACTGTTGCTGTCCCTATATCATGCTTTACAGTTGAAGAAAGGAAGGAAGGAAGGAAGGAAGGAAGGAAGGAAGGAAGGAAGGAAGGAAGGAAGGAAGGAAGGAAGGAAGGAAGGAAGCAAATGTAAAGAATTGGAGCAGGGCCTATAGCTCTGTAGACTGAAGTTGTCCTTATATTATCCTTAACACGAAAAAGCATAGTCCTTCAGTGAATGCTAGCTGTCGCCCACATAGAAACAGTCCCACAGTAAAAGGTTGTTAGTCAGTAGAGCAGCTCACTAGCAGAAGGCTCTCCACTGTTTGATTTGAGGAGCGGACTTCACACAGATCACACACGGTACGGATATGCGCGCAAACACACAAACGCACTAACAGACACAGAAAAGACACAGATACACACACACGCACGAGCAGCGCGTGCACACACACATCAATATGAGATGGTTAGAGGTCCTGTGAAGAATAGAAGATGCGCGCCCACACACACACACACACACACACACACACACACACACACACAGTACTGGCTCTAAATAAAATCTGTTCTAGCCTTTGGTGTCAGATTGCTATATGAAGCTCTGTCAACACTTTCACCCCCTGCCACCCACCTATATGCAGCTGCCATCTATAGACAGAAACACACACGGTTTACATTACGTAACATGGAGGTTTATGTAAGTGTGTCACACACCCACTCTCTGGGAACTGACAGGTTGTAGAAGAGAGAAATAAATAGAGACAGATGAAGAGAGAGAGACAGATTTACATTTACATCATTTAGCAGACGCTCTTATCCAGAGCGACTTACACATTTGAAGAGCGAGAGAGAGAGAGACAGAGAGAGAGAGACGGAGAGAGAGAGACGGAGAGCGAGAGACGGAGAGCGAGAGACGGAGAGCGAGACAGAGAGAGAGACGGAGAGAGAGAGACGAAGAGACGGAGAGAGAGAGACGGAGAGCGAGAGACGGAGAGAGAGAGACGAAGAGACGGAGAGAGAGAGACGGAGAGCGAGAGACGGAGAGCGAGAGACGGAGAGCGAGACGGAGAGAGAGACGGAGAGAGAGAGACGGAGAGACGGAGAGCGAGAGACGGAGAGCGAGAGACGGAGAGAGAGACAGAGAGAGAGAGAGACAGAGAGAGAGAGACGGAGAGAGAGAGACGGAGAGCGAGAGACGGAGAGCGAGAGACGGAGAGCGAGACAGAGAGAGAGACGGAGAGAGAGAGACGAAGAGACGGAGAGAGAGAGACGGAGAGCGAGAGACGGAGAGAGAGAGACGAAGAGACGGAGAGAGAGAGACGGAGAGCGAGAGACGGAGAGCGAGAGACGGAGAGCGAGACGGAGAGAGAGACGGAGAGAGAGAGACGGAGAGACGGAGAGCGAGAGACGGAGAGCGAGAGACGGAGAGCGAGACGGAGAGCGAGACGGAGAGCAGAGGGAGACAGAGATATAATGCACATAGAGGAGGGTAAAATAAATAGAAAGAACGAGGAAATAGATAAAGAACAGTCAAGGGAGGGAGTATTGGAGAGAGAGAGAACAGAAGGAGAGATAGAAAGGTTGAGAGAGAGGGCGAGAAGCAAGAGAGAGAGTGCGAGAGTGATTTCAGGAGGGGGAAAGAAAGATAGAGAGATACAAGGAGAGAAAGAGAGAGAGGGTAGTAGTCTACAGTATAAAACACTAACACCTTGTGAGGTATTGACCCTATAACACTCATAGGTGATGTTCCCACAACCTCTACATTGGTTCAGAGCACTGCCATGCCATTAAATCCATCACACACAAACACAGCTATTAAATCAATCACACCCCCAGAGAAGATCAACTTGATGTTTAAATGGGCTGCTAAGGGAGGATGAAGGATCTTTAACCCTCGGCTACAGGGGAAGGGAAGGCTTATTTTATCATGGTGACCAATACTATATTGGCTGCTGAAAGCTAGAAGCTACTGATAGATTAGCTAGTGTAGCTGATAGCTAATGGTAGGATCCTGTCACAATTCCTTCATTTCTTTACTGTGGCCTTTTCCTTCATGACCAATGTGATTTTGAAAGTGTTGGAAGTCCCTAATGAGCTGGTATAGCTTCCTACATCTCCAACTGTGTTGAAAGAAGAAGAGAGTATGGAAGGATGCATTTTAAGTGTTGGAACTTAAAGGCACTTTAGCTCAGACTGTTGCTGTCCCTATATCATGCTTTACAGTTGAAGAAAGGAAGGAAGGAAGGAAGGAAGGAAAGAAGGAAGGAAGGAAGGAAGGAAGCAAATGTAAAGAATTGGAGCAGGGCCTATAGCTCTGTAGACTGAAGTTGTCCTTATATTATCCTTAACACGAAAAAGCATGTAGTCCTTCAGTGAATGCTAGCTGTCGCCCACATAGAAACAGTCCCACAGTAAAAGGTTGTTAGTCAGTAGAGCAGCTCACTAGCAGAAGGCTCTCCACTGTTTGATTTGAGGAGCGGACTTCACACAGATCACACACGGTACGGATATGCGCGCAAACACACAAACGCACTAACAGACACAGAAAAGACACAGATACACACACACGCACGAGCAGCGCGTGCACACACACATCAATATGAGATGGTTAGAGGTCCTGTGAAGAATAGAAGACGCGCGCGCACACACACACACACACAGTACTGGCTCTAAATAAAATATGTTCTAGCCTTTGGTGTCAGATTGCTATATGAAGCTCTGTCAACACTTTCACCCCCTGCCACCCACCTATATGCAGCTGCCATCTATAGACAGAAACACACACGGTTTACATTACGTAACATGGAGGTTTATGTAAGTGTGTCACACACCCACTCTCTGGGAACTGACAGGTTGTAGAAGAGAGAAATAAATAGAGATAGATGAAGAGAGAGAGACAGATTTACATTTACATCATTTAGCAGACGCTCTTATCCAGAGCGACTTACAAATTTGAAGAGATAGAGAGACAGAGAGAGAGAGAGAGAGAGAGAGAGAGAGAGAGAGAGAGAGAGAGAGAGAGAGAGAGAGAGAGAGGTGTAACAGAAGGGACAGAGATAAGAGAAAAAGACATGGTGAAAGACAGACAAACAGTGACAGACAGGAAGGTAGAGAATAAAATCATAGCAAAATAACTTCCCTCTTGCATTGTTGTTAGTTATTTTTCAGTTAGTCTACATCTCTGACTGGCCGTCTATATTGTCAGTTGGTTTACATCTCTGACTGGCAGTCTCTATTGTCAGTTAGTCAGTTAGTCTACGATTGTGTCCATGTGTGCTTCCCAAATGGCACCCTGAATAATGCACTACTTTTGATAAAGTAAAGGGAATAGGGTAGCATTTGGGACTCGCCTATTGCAGTAAAGACTTCAAGTCAGTCAGTGTGACCAAAATCTATTGTGAGTAAATACCAATCACATACTCTCCACTGGTCTGGACCAATCACATACTCTCCACTGGTCTGGACCAATCACATACTCTCCACTGGTCTGGACCAATCACATACTCTCCACTGGTCTGGACCAATCAATGGAATCAGAGGCTGGAATCAGTGTCTTTGTCTGAACGGCCAAGCTCAGGCACTTTCAGTCTGACACACACACACACACACACACACACACACACACACACAAACACTTTGCAAGGACATGTTTCTTTTCAAGTGAGCCACAAATACAAGTTTTACCGACAAGGTGACCTCGCTTCTAGCTTTTCACATAGCAGTTACGGTTTTCATTTAATTTTCTCCCAAGACCATTTGATGATCTGTGACAGGGTAATACAGTACAGTATACCTCTATAGCCATACTGAAATGAGACAATACATTTAGCCTTTCTATTCTCTCTGTGAGTGAGAAGGGTGTTGCATTGATGTCCAATATTGACCACAAGTGCGTAGGCCTCCTCTCAACATAATCTCATAGTTTCACTTCAGAATTTGTCGTGATATGGATGAACGTCCATTTTTGACCCAATAATTCCGCGTGGTTACAGGGTTAATTCCGCGTGGTTACAGGGTTAATTCCACGTGGTTACAGGGTTAAAACAGAAACAACTCAAAGGGTTAAGTTTAGGTATTCATTCTGAGTGGTTAAGTTTGGGGCTATGGTTTGGGGAAGGCTGTTTCCATCAAGTATCATAAAGTACCCTCCCTGCTTGCTAGAGCATTGTGAACTGCTGTGGTGCAGTGGTCTAAGTAGCGTGCTCTGGTTCTGAGCCTCATGAGTTCAAGCCCAGGGCTGTGCTGCTGTTTTTTTGGTGAGCACCGAGGAAGGCATATATCAACGTCCTCAGGACCTTTTCAAACGTCCGAAATCGACGGCTCTTTCTTACATTTTTACATTTTTACATTTTAGTCATTTAGCAGACGCTCTTATCCAGAGCGACTTACAGTTAGTACATATTTTTTTTTATACTGGCCCCCCGTGGGAATCGAACCCACAACCCTGGCGTTGCAAACGCCATGCTCTATCAACTGAGCTACATCCCGGCCGGCCATTCCCTCCCCTACCCTGGACGACGCTGGGCCAATTGTGCGCCGCCCATGAGTCTCCCGGTCGCGGCCGGCTGCGACAGAGCCTGGATTCGAACCAGGATCTCTAGTGACACAGTTAGCACTGCGATGCAGTGCCTTAGACCACTGCGCCACTCAGGAGTACATTCTTGTGACTAGCCTGCTCCTCTACACACACACACAAATAAAGGGAACCCCACGCTACCCTCACTCTCTTCAAAAGCACACAGCCTGCCTATATAAATCTTGTTTATAGCCCCCTGCACACACAATCAAACTGGAGGCGACATGTTCACCAGCTACACTTCAAAGCTTGTTTTCATCTTTTCCCTCTGATTCTATCACTCACTCTGTTCTCTCTCTATGCCTACCTTTCCATTTCATCTGTTCATCTCTCTTTATCCCTCTCTGAAGCTACAGTCTCTCTCCCTCCCTCCCTAACTCAGTTGATTTGCCCTGGCCCTCTAAATCCCCTCTCTCTCTCCCAAGGCATCAGCAGGCTTCAGTTCGTCTACCAGCTAGCCGAAAAGGGTCATTAGTAATGTTTCTCCACTTCTTCAAAATAGTCAGAATTATTCTATGATAACTCAAGAAATCAGTCATCAATTTTGACGTTTTTGGAGAGGAGATCTTAGTTGCGCCGTTTTACATCTAAGATGTTTGGTGCAGTATTTCTCAATGAAGAATGTGCATGAAAATGAGTCACTCCTTGAATGACAACAAGGACTTTACTGAAGAATTCCTACTGTTGACCAATCAATGACAATAAATAAACTTCAGCTATCAACTTGCCTCTCAAAAAGATGTGTGGCAAAAAAACAAAAACTGCTGTTGTCATAATATATGCACTAACTCTTCCGGCTGGACAGCTGACTCTGACTATGACTCTCTCTCTCCATGGGAAACGTATGTTAACATTGCCAAAGCAAGTGAAGTAGATATTAACAGTAAACATTACACTCAGAAGTTCCAAAAGAATAAAATACCTTTCTAATATCGTATTATGTATATATACAGTGTTGTAACAATGTGCAAGTACAAATGGGAAAATAAATAAACATAAATATGGGTTGTATTTACAATGCTGCTTGTTATTCACCTGGTTGCCCTTTTCTTGTGGCAACAGGTCACAAATATTGCTGCTGTGTTGGCACACTGTGGTTTTTCACCCAGTAGATAAGGGAGTTTATCAAAATTGGGTTTGTTTTCGAATTCTTTGTGGATCTCTGTAATCTGAGGGAAATATGTGTCTTTAATATGGTCATACATTTGGCAGGAGGTTAGGCAGTGGGCAGTGTGCACATAGCCTGTCTTCTCTTGAGAGCCAGGTCTGCCTATGGCGGCCTTTCTCAACAGCAAGGCTATGCTCACTGAGTCTGTACATAGTCAAAGCTTTCCTTAATTTTGGGTCAGTCACAGTGGTCAGGTATTCTGCCACTGTGTACTCTCTGTTTAGGGCCAAATAGCATTCTAGTTTGCTCTGTTTTTTTGTTCATTCTTTCCAATGTGTCAAGTAATTCTCTTTTTGTTTTCTCATGATTTGGTTGGGTCTAATTGTGTTGTTGTTGTTGTCCTGGGGCTCTGTGGGGTATGTTTGTGTTTGTGAACAGAGCCCCAGGACCAGCTTACTTAGGGGACTCTTATCCAAGTTCATCTCTCTGTAGGTGATGGCTTTGTTATGGAAGGTTTTAGAATCGCTTCCTTTTAAATGGTTATAGAATTTAAATGGCACTTTTCTGGATTTTGATCATTAAAATAATAATTAGCGGGTATCTGCCTAATTCTGCTCTGCATGCATTATTTTGTGTTTTTCGTTGTACACTGAGGATATTTTTGCAGAATTCTGCATGCAGAGTCTCAATTTGGAGTTTGTCCCATTTTGTGAATTCTTGGTTGGTGAGCAGACCCCAGACCTCACAACCATAAAGAGCAATGGGTTCTATAACTGATTCAAGTATTTTTAGCCAGATCCTAATTGGTGTGTCAAATTGTATGTTCCTTTTGATGACATAGAAGGCCCTTCTTGCCTTGTCTCTCAGATCGTTCACAGCTTTGTGGAAGTTACCTGTGGCGCTGATGTTTAGGCCGAGATATGTATAGTTTTGTGTGTGCTCTAGGGCAACGGTGTCTAAATGGAATTTGTATTTGTGGTCCTGGCAAGTGGACCTTTTTTGGAACACCAATATTTTTGTCTTACTGAGATTTACTGTCAGGGCTCAGGTCTGACAGAATATGTGCAGAAGATCTAGGTGCTGCTGTAGGCCCTCTTTGGTTGTTGACAGAAGCACCAGATCATCAGCAAACAGAAGACATTTGACTTCAGATTCTAGTAGGGTGAGGCCAGGTGCGGCGGACTGTTCTAGTGCCCTCGTCAATTCGTTGATATATATGTTGAAGAGGGTGGGGCTTAAACTGCATCCCTGTCTCACCCCACGGCCCTGTGGAAAGAAATGTGTGTTTTTTGCCAATTTTAACCGCACACTTGTTTGTGTACATGGATTTTATTATGTTGTATGTTTTTCCCCCAACCCCACTTTCCATCAATTTGTATAGCAGACCCTCATGCCAAATTGAGTCAAAAGCTTTTTTGAAATCAACAAAGCATGAGACTTTGCCTTTGTTTTGGTTTGTTTGTTTGTCAATTAGTGTGTGCAGGGTGAATACGTGGTCTGTCATACGGTAATTTGGTAAAAAGCCAATATGACATTTGCTCAGTACATTGTTTTCACTGAGGAAATGAACTAGTCTGCTGTTAATGATAATGCAGAGGATTTTCCCAAGGTTGATGTTGACGCATATCCCACGGTAGTTATTGGGGTCAAATTTGTCTCCACTTTTGTGGATTGGGGTGATCAGTCCTTGGTTCCAAATATTGGGGAAGATGCCAGAGCTAAGGATGATGTTACAGAGTTTAAGTATAGCCAATTGGAATTTGTGGTCTGTATATTTTATCATTTCATTGAGGATACCATCAACACCACAGGACTTTTTGGGTTGGAGGGTTTGTATTTTGTCCTGTAGTTCATTCAATGTAATTGGAGAATCCAGTGGATTCTGGTAGTCTTTAATAGTTGATTCTAAGATTTGCATTTGATCATGTATATTTTTTTGCTGTTTGTTCTTTGTTATAGGGCCAAAAAGATTGGAGAAGTGGTTTACCCATACATCTCCATTTTGGATAGATAGCTCTTCGTGTTGTTGTTTGTTTAGTGTTTTCCGATTTTCCCAGAAGTGGTTAGAGTCTGTGGATTCTTCAAATACTTTGAGCTGATTTCTGACATGCTGTTCCTTATTTTTCCATAGTGTATTTCTGTATTGTTTTAGTGATTCACCATAGTGAAGGCGTAGGCTCAGGTTTTCTGGGTCTCTATGTTTTTGGTTGGATAGGTTTCTCAATTTCTTTTAGGTTTTTGCATTCTTCATCAAACCATTTGTCACTGTTGTTACTTTTCTTTGGTTTTCTGTTAGAGATGTTTAGATTTGATAGGGAAGCTGAGAGGTCAAATATACTGTTTAGGTTTTCTACTGCCAAGTTTACACCTTCACTATTACAGTGGAACGTTTTGTCCAGGAAGTTGTCTAAAAGGAATTGAATTTGTTGTTGCCTAATTGTTTTTTGGTAGGTTTCGACACTACCTTCCTTCCATCTATAGCATTTCTTAATATTATTCAGTTCCTTTGGCTTTGTTGCCTCATAATTGCACATAGCTCTGTTCCAGTAGACTGTGATTTTACTGTGATCTGATAGGGGTGTCAGTGGGCTGATTGTGAACGCTCTGAGAGACTGGGTTGAGGTCAGTGATAAAATAGTCTACAGTACTACTGCCAAGAGATGAGCTATAGGTGTACCTACCATAGGAGTCCCCTCGAAGCCTACCATTGACTATGTACATACCCAGCGTGTGACAGAGCTGCAGGAGTTGTGACCCGTTTTTGTTGGTTATGTTGTCGTAATTGTGGCTAGGGGGGCATATGGGGGAGGGAATGCTGTCACCTCCAGGTAGGTGTTTGTCCCCCTGTGTGCTGAGGGCGTCAGGTTCTTGTCCAGTTCTGGCATTTAGGTCGCCACAGACTAGTACATGTCCCTGGGTCTGGAAATGATTGATTTCCCCCTTCATTAAAGTATGGGGATTCTAGTGGGGGGATGTAGGTAGCACACAGGATGACATTTTTCTCTTTCTACCAGGTGTGAAACAGGGAAGGGACTCAGGGGGTATGCCAAATGTAAAATGTTCCTGTTTTGATTAATTTAATATAGTGAATTAGGTCCCTTCCCTGTTTCACACCTGGTAGTTTGGTGGATGGGACTACCAGCTCTCTGTAACCTAGAGGGCAACCAGTGGGTCCGTCTCCTCTATACCATGTTTCTTGTAGGATGACAATGTCTGTATTTCCGATTTCTTTGGTGAAGTCCAGGTTCCTGCTCTTTAGGCCAAAGGCAGATGACCTCAGGCCTTGGATATTCCAGAATGAAATAGTGAAGGCTTTGTGTTCCATAAAGTGTCTAATGTTGTTGGTCGTGTGGTTTGGCATCAGGCCAGTAATTGTGAGCAGAGCATCTGGTACATGCCATTGGCTTGGGCTAGTGTAAGAGTGGGTGTTGGGCCTGGGCGTATGTGTGACTTTCATGTTGAGGCCCTCTTTGCGGGCATGGGGTGGGTAGGAAGGGCATAAATGAGGTGTGGGCTCTCTCTCTCTCTCTCTCAATACCTGTCTACAGCCATGTGGTAACACCTCAATACACCACCTGTCTACAGCCATGTGGTAACAATTAATGGTTTACTTCCTAATCTTATATAGATTGGAAACACTATTTCTGATTTCCTCATCCTGAGACATTCACTTGTCTTAATTGAGTAGAGAGCTCTTACCAAACCAAACAGATTGTCTCTCTGATACAGATAGAGCCTTTAGTTTCGCACCACTTCAGTTGATACAGCTGTATTATTTTATCACTAATGAGAGAGTGATATTGCTCTACTATTTCCTCAGTGAGACCGTTTGACAGTGATATTGATTCATCTTCAATAATAGAGAAGTAGATTACGGTGAATCACTCATGGTGTCAATGAGTCCCAGTGGCAGCGCCCTGTATTGTCACAGCTCTAGGATCAGATTTAGGTTCATCTCAACCATTCGAGGGTAAAACACAGAAATGACCTTAGGTCAGTGTATAGGGGTATTTACCACAACAGTGAATCTGCTGTTCTATGAGTCACTTTGGTGTGATGACAGTCACACTGAGTAAATGGGATTACAGAGCTGATGTCAGAGAACTTTCAACACAGTGAGTATCATTTAGCTCTGTATGAGCCTAAACTGCAGTAATCATGAATGGTAAACAATGTGTGGGTTTCCCGATTGTGTATAATATAATAAATATATAATAATACAATATATGCAATTTAGCAGACGATTTTATCCAAAGCGATTTACAGTCTTGCGTACATACATTTTAAATGATGGGTGGTCCTAGGAATCCAACTAGCTCTCACAGTCACACATCAGAATTAGATGTTCATCCATGTTTCTCAAACATCAAATTTAGAAGATGTTGCAAACGTCAAATTTCGAAGTGTTTAAGGTTAAGTTTAGGCATTAACCCCCGAAATCTTAAGTTTAGGCATTAACTCTGATTGGTTAAGGTAAGGGTTAAGGTTTGGGATAGGCTTAAAAATAAATCTAAAAAAAAACTTTCTAATGCTGGATTTGAACTCGCAACCTATGGAATCAGAGGCAGAGACTTACACCCATCCCCCATCCACATCACAATTCTATTAACAGAGCTGGCTCCAATGAGCCATAGCATGCCCAGTCTACCACCATGGGAGGTGTGTGAGTGTGTGTGTATTTAGTATTTTATTAGGATCCCCATTAGCTGTTGCAAAAGCAGCAGCTATTCTTCCTGGGGTCCACACAAAACATGAAATAATACAGAACATTAATAGAGAAGAACAGCTCAATGACAGAACTACATAAAACAATTTTTTTAAGGCACACACATTTAAGGTAGCCTACATATCAATACATACACACCAACTACCTAGGTCAAATAGGGGAGAGGCGTTATGCTGTGAGGTGTTGCTTTCTGTTTTTTGAAACCAGGTTTGCTGTTTGCATTTGAGCAATATGAGATAGAATGGAGTTCCATGCAATAATGGCTCTATATAATACTGCACGCTTTCTTGAATTTGTTCTGGATTTGGGGACTGTGAAAAGACCCCTGGTGGCATGTCTGGTGGGGTAAGTGTGTGTGTCAGAGTTGTGTGTAAGTTTACTACAACACGACTGATTTTCAACACATTGTTTCTTATAAAAAGAAGAAGTCAGTCTCTCCTCAACTCTTTTTTTTGGTATCCAATTGCTAGTTACTGTCTTGTCCCATCGCTTCAACTCCCGTATGGACACAGGAGAGGCAAAGGTTGAGAGTCTTGCGTCCTCCGAAACACAACCCAACCTATCCGCACTGCCCGCTTAACCCGGAAGCCAGCCGCACCAATGTGCCGGAGGAAACACCGTACACCTGGCGACCGAGTCAGCATGCACTGCGGCCGGCACGAGTCTCTAGTGCGCGATGGGACAAGAACATCCCTGCCGGCCAAACCCTCCCCTACCCTGGACGGCGCTGGGCCGATTGTGCACCGCATGGGTCTCCCGGTCGTGGCTGGCTGCGACAGAGCCTGGAATCGAACCAGGATCTCTAGTAACACAGCTAGCACTGCGATGCAGTGCCTTAGACCACTGCGCCACTCGGGAGGCCTCTCCTCAACTCTTAACCAAGAGAGACAGGTATGCATAGTATTTATATCAGCCCTCTGATTAGAATGAAGAGCAAGACGGGCCGCTCTGTTTAGACAAAACTAGAGCCTGCAGGACTTGCTTTTTGGAGTGTTTGGTCAAAAAAGCTGAGCATCTCTTTATTAGGGACAGACCTCTCCCCATCTTTACAACCATTGAATCTATATGTTTTGACCATGACAGTTTACAATCTAAGGTAACACCAAGTAATTTAGTCTCCTTGTTCAACATCCACATAATTCATTACCAGATTCAGCTGAGGTGTAGATGATTTGTAGCAAATACAATGTTCTTAGTTTTAGAGATGTTCAGGACCAGTTTATTACTGGCCACCCATTCCAAAAACAGACTGCAACTCTTTGTTAATGGTTTCAGTAACTTCATTAGCTGTGGTTGCTGATGCGTATTTGGTTGAATCATCAGCATACACTGACACACATGCTTTGTTTAATGCCAGTGGTATGTCATTGGTAAAAATAGAAAAGAGTAGAGAGCTGTTACAACCAGTAAAGGCTGCTTTACCACTCTTGGGTAGCGGAATGACTTTGGCTTCCCTCCTTGCCTGAGGACAAAGACTTCCCTCTAGGCTAAGATTAAAGATATCACAGATAGGAGTGTCTATAGAGTCAGCTACCATCCTCAGTAGCTTTCCATGTAAGTTGTCAATGCCAGGAGGTCTGTCATTATTGTTGGATAACAATCATTTTCCCACCTCTCCCACACTGACTTTACAAAATTCAAACTTGCAATGCTTTTCTTCCATTATTAATTTTTTTATGCTTGAGTACGATGGTTCACTTTTCATTGTTGGCATTTCTTGCCGACGTTTTCCAATGAAGTAATCATAAAATTAATTGGCAACATCAGATGGTTTTGTGATGAATAAGCCATCTGATTTGACGTATGTGTCTGTGTGTGTATAGCACATTTTCAACAGAGAGATTAGTTGATCATATCAGGAATTACTCACTGTTGTCCCTAACTGTTAGGCCTACTGCTGCTAGGTAGCTCTCTCTCTGCTCTCCCCCTCCCCTCTGTCTGTCCTTGATTGCAGGAGTGAAGTCTGGTGTGCGGGAGTCAGGGTTCCAGCTGCAGCTCATTCACCATAATCACCTCAGCCTTTAAGACCCGGTCAAACTTTCCACTCATCGTCAGATCATAGTCAAGACAACCATGTTAGTCTCGCTGCCGACTCAACCTGTCTGTTTTCGCTCTTGTGTTTTTTGGACTGTTTATTTACTTTTTCTCCTGTGCCACAGATATTTGGAACCTGACTCCTGCCTCCGCTTCACTCCTGCCACCACCATCCTGCTCTCCACTATCGGGCCTCTCCTTTGGACTCACCACGGACACTAGGACATTACGGTACCACACCTGCCCTGACCTGGATCTGTACCCTCCTGTAACCTGGACTTGCTCTTCCCCATTTATTGGAAACCTGGACTATTGAACATTATAATAAACCTGTTAAAACTTCTCTGGCTTGGTGTACTTGTCTGCATTTGGGTTCTATCCAGTTAAATCATAACAGTATGATCTGACCAACATGAACCCAGCAGACAGTAGCTCGGATACCACCCCAGAGTGCACTCAAATTTGGACTGCCATAGCCAATCAGGGCATTCTACTTGGCCAACATGATACCCTGTTTAAGACGATTGCTGAGGACAGTCAGGTGCTGCTTAATCAGGTTCAATTACTCACCAATCAAGTGTCTGCCCTTACTACCCCTTCAGCCCAGATCAGAGAGCCTTTTGTTCCTGCTCCAGAGCGCTATGACGGGAACATGGGAACCTGTGGCGATTTTTTGACTCAATGCTCGTTAGTGTTTGAACAACAGCCCCTCACCTACGCCTCAGAAAGAGCCCGTATTGCCTACCTTATCAACTCTACTAGCGGTTCCGCTCGTGCCTGGGGATCCGCGGTCTGGGAGAGTCAGTCGGACATTTGCAACGCTTACGTGGCCTTCACCACGGAGATGAGGAAGGTTTTTGACCAACCCGTACGAGGCAAGGAGGCTGCGAAACGGTTGTTTTCTCTTCGGCAGGGGGCTCGTGAGTGTGGCGGAGATGGCAGTGGAGTTTCGGACTTTAGCAGCAGTGAGTGGTTGGAATGACGAGGCATTACAAGGAGTGTTCATCAATGCTTTGTCTGAGACTTTAAAAGATGAATTGGTGTCATATGATGAATCGCCTACGCTGGATAATCTTATTTCACTCACTATCAGGTTGGATAATCGGATTCGGGAGCGCCGCCGGGAGAGGAGTGTTAGTTCCAAGCAACCTGTCTGTCATCAACAAACTCCTCCCTGCATCGTCCCTACGGAGAGAGCCGTGTCTTCCCGAGTCGATACGAGGAGCACTGAACCCGAAGCCATGGAGGTGGGTCGTGCACGGTTGTCCTCAGAGGAGCGTGCACGTCGTATTCAGGCTCGGGTCTGCCTGTATTGTGGAGAAGCTGGTCATTTCGTTCCTTCCTGCCCAGTTCGTCCGGGGAAAAGGGCCGGCTCATCATTTATGGGAGAAGTTTTGGTGAGCCGAGCAGCGGATTCTTCCTCTTCTCCCCGCATTCTGCTCCAGGCATCCCTCCAGTGGCAGTCCCAGAATTTCTCTGTTAGTGCGCTGATTGACTCTGGTGCCGACGAAAGCTTTTTGGATAGAGAGTGGGCTCAACAAATGGATTTGGAGACTGTTCCTATGGACTGTCCGCTGCAGGCTAAGGGTCTAAATGGACAATTGTTGACCCGCATTACCCATCAGACTGTTCCTGTTTGTCTTAGAGTGTCGGGAAATCATCAGGAGAACATTCAATTCCATATTATCGACTGCCCACAGACTCCCCTGGTCCTTGGTATCCCCTGGCTCATAAAACACAATCCACACATTGATTGGGTGACAGGTAGCATTGTTTCATGGAGCACATTTTGTCATGTGAATTGTTTGTGTTCTGCTCAGACTCCTGCCAGTACTGTGCCTCAACCTCCACTGGAGTCCATGGATCTTTCTGCTGTTCCTGACGTGTATCATGACCTGGCATCCGTTTTCTGCAAACACAGAGCTACTTCTCTTCCTCCTCACCGGCCTTACGACTGCGCCATTGACCTCCAGCCAGGAGCCCCGCTCCCCAGCAGTCGCCTGTACAATCTCTCCCGGCCGGAGACGGAGGCTATGGAGAACTACATTCGGGACTCCTTGGCGGCAGGTATTATGCGTCCTTCCTCGTCACCTGTAGGAGCGGGATTCTTTTTTGTTGCTAAGAAGGATAAGACCCTCAGACCCTGTATTGATTACCGTGGACTTAACAACATCACCATTAAGAACAAGTATTCTCTGCCTTTGATTAATTCTGCTTTTCCCTCCTTCATGGTGCTACCATCTTTACGAAACTGGATCTACGAAATGCGTATCACCTGGTGCGCATTCGTAAGGGTGATGAATGGAAGACTGCCTTCAACACACCCTTGGGACATTTTGAGTATCGGGTTATGCCTTTTGGGTTGTCTAATGCCCCTGCTGTTTTTCAGGCACTAGTCAATGATGTCCTTCGGGACATGTTGAATCGGTTTGTTTTTGTCTATCTGGATGATATCTTGATTTTCTCAGAGTCCTCCCAGGAACATGAACTGCATGTGCGCCAGGTGTTGCAAAGGTTGTTGGAGAACAAACTGTTTGTGAAGATGGAGAAATGTGAATTTCATGTGTCTGAGACCTCTTTTTGGGTTACATCATAGCTCAGGGGGAGCTGCGGATGGACCCAGCTAAGATCTCTGCTGTCACGGACTGGCCAGCTCCTCTACCCGCAAACAACTTCAACGATTCCTGGGGTTTGCGAACTTCTATAGGAGGTTCATCAAGGACTACAGCCGCATTGCGGCGCCACTCACCGCTCTCACCTCCATCTCACGACCGTTCGCTTGGAATGAAGGGGGCCGAATCAGCGTTCGAAGAACTGAAACATCGCTTCGCCTCGGCTCCCATTCTGATGCAGCCGGACCCCGACCGCCAGTTTGTCGTGGAGGTGGATGCATCCGACACTGGGGTAGGTGCAGTGTTGTCACAACGTTCTCCTGAAGATAACAAACTGCATCCCTGTGCTTTTCTCTCAAGGAAACTTTCTCAGGCAGAGAGGAATTATGATGTTGGAAATCGTGAACTGCTCGCCGTTAAGCTGGCTCTCGAGGAGTGGCGACATTGGTTGGAGGGGGCGGAACAACCCTTCATCGTTTGGACGGATCATAAGAATCTGGCTTACCTCCAGTCAGCGAAGCAGCTCAACCCCGTCAAGCCAGGTGGGCACTATTTTTTGGGAGATTCAATTTTTCTCTGTCTTACCGTCCTGGGTCACGCAACGTCAAGCCTGACGCCCTGTCTCGTGTTCATTCGGCTGTTGATACTGGTAGTAACCCTGAACCCATTTTGCCTCCTACCTGCAGTATTGCAGTCATCACATGTGACATCGAGGGGGATTGTTAGACAGGCTCAACATCATCAAGCTGACCCTGGGAGGGGTCCTCCTAACCGGATGTTTGTCCCTGAGTCTGCTCGCTCCCAGGTACTTCAGTGGGCTCACTCGTCTCCCCTTACCTGTCACCCTGGAGTTTCGCGGACCCTTGACTTTGTGCGACGGAAGTTCTGGTGGGCCACGATGGAGGCGGACACTCGAGCCTTCATTGCTGCTTGTACGGTATGTGCACGAAGTAAAAACTCCACCCAGGCCAGCGCTGGTCATCTACGACCTCTACCTATACCCAGCCGGCCCTGGTCGCATATCGCTATGGATTTTGTCACTGGACTTCCCCCTCGTCTGGTAAGACTGTCATTCTTACGGTGATTGATCGTTTTTCTAAGTTCGCTCATTTTTTGGCCCTACCTAAACTGCCCACTGCCAGAGAGACGGCTGATATTTTGGTTGAACATGTGTTCCGCTCTCATGGTCTACCCACGGATATTGTCTCTGACAGGGGTCCCCAGTTTGTCTCCCAGGTGTGGAAAGCTTTCTGTAAAGCTTTGGGCATTACATCCAGCCTGTCCTCTGGATATCACCCCCAGACCAACGGGCAAGCCGAGAGAGCGAACCAGGAGATGGAGACCGCACTTCGCTGTGTCACTGGGTCTAACCCCTGGGTCATGGAGCTCCATGCTCCCCTGGGTGGAATATGCTCATAACACCTTGACTAACGCTTCCTCTGGTTTGTCTCCTTTTCTGTGTGCTCTGGGTTATCAACCTCCCCTGTTCCCTTCCCAAGAGAGGGAACTTGCGGTACCCTCGGTGCAGTCCCACATGCGCCGCTGCTGCAAGGTCTGGAGGAAGGCCAGGGTAGCTCTGTCCCGAGCTTCGGCGTACATGCAGAGGCAAGCCAACCGTCACCGGTCCCAGGCTCCCGGTTACTCTCCTGGTCAAGAGGTATGGCTGAAGTCACGGGACCTTCCATTGAAGGTGGAGTCGAAGAAGATGGCGCCTCGTTTTATAGGACCGTTCAAGATACTGTCTATTGTT
Organism: Coregonus clupeaformis; assembly: GCF_020615455.1. NCBI lineage: Eukaryota > Metazoa > Chordata > Actinopteri > Salmoniformes > Salmonidae > Coregonus > Coregonus clupeaformis. The sequence goes on from NW_025533538.1 coordinate 40,698, forward strand.
AACCCCTGCGCGGTTAAGCTACAGCTTCCTGCCTCCCTACGGGTTCATTCCACCTTTCATGTTTCCCAGATTAAGCCTGTGTCGGTTAGCCCTTTGTGCCCGCCCTCTCGTCCCCCTCCTCCGCCCAAGATCGTGGGTGGGGGTCCGGTCTACACTGTCCGGCGACTTCTGGATGTTCGCCGCCGGGGTCGTGGTTTCCAGTACCTGGTGGATTGGGAGGGTTATGGTCCTGAGGAACGTTCCTGGGTGCCCAGGAGCTTCATTGTGGATCATGCTCTGGTTCGTGAGTTTCATAGGTTACATCCTGATAAACCCTGTCGGCCGCCAGGTGGCGTCCGTAGAGGGGGTACTGTTAGGCCTACTGCTGCTAGGTAGCTCTCTCTCTGCTCTCCCCCCCCCTCTGTCTGTCCTTGATTGCAGGAGTGAAGTCTGGTGTGCGGGAGTCAGGGTTCCAGCTGCAGCTCATTCACCATAATCACCTCAGCCTTTAAGACCCGGTCAAACTTTCCACTCATCGTCAGATCATAGTCAAGACAACCATGTTAGTCTCGCTGCCGACTCAACCTGTCTGTTTTCGCTCTTGTGTTTTTTTGGACTGTTTATTTACTTTTTCTCCTGTGCCACAGATATTTGGAACCTGACTCCTGCCACCACCATCCTGCTCTCCACTATCGGGCCTCTCCTTTGGACTCACCACGGACACTAGGACATTACGGTACCACACCTGCCCTGACCTGGATCTGTACCCTCCCTGTAACCTGGACTTGCTCTTCCCCATTTATTGGAAACCTGGACTATTGAACATTATAATAAACCTGTTAAAACTTCTCTGGCTTGGTGTACTTGTCTGCATTTGGGTTCTATCCAGTTAAATCATAACACTAACGAGGTGAGATTACATAACAGAATGTTCGGCTTACAAAACAGCTTACCGCCAAAATTGAAGTTGAGGGAGGCCAGGTTGCTGGCAGTGTGTGTGTGTGTGTGTGTGTGTGTGTGTGTGTGTGTGTGTAAGCAACAAGATCTCTTGGTTTTAACAACTTTTACTTCAGATTCCGATGTTTTTCCATGTAGCTCCAAACTTCAAACGTAGAGGTATTTTGGACAGCCCGGGTTGCACCGCTGCTGTCACCGGCGCCTCATTGAAGCATTCATTCTGAATGGTTAAGTTAAGGGTTAAGGTTTGGGTTAAAACCAAAACATTTTAAACGAGTGCCTATCCCTGGGATTGAAAACGCGACCCTTGAAGCCGGAGCTCACACCCATCCATCACCCACGTCGACAATGACCTTGCAAAACCCAAGCCTACTTGATGGTAATAGTGCTCACCGTTGCCCCTAGTGGCCAGTTTTGAAGGCGTCTCCCAACGTCCTAGGGTACCACGAGAGCTACTGTTTAAAAAATGAAACGTCACGAGCTGCGAATTTTTTTTGCTTTGAAATAGGCACATTCTTCTCCTCTGTCAATATACCTGGTTAAAAAAATGGTAAATAAATAGTATTTGGCATGACAGGCCCCATAAAACTATATTTTGTATTTTCCATGTCAAAGCTTAAATCACTTCAGAAGACCAATTCTTAGGTCTGAAAAAAAAAACGAGCACATTTTGATTTGAGTGTAATTCCCCTTTAATTGCACATGTAGCAAGAAAGGAACGTGTCTAGTGATGTTTCTACTGTTAAGCCTACTGCAGCAGCACGTCATGGCACAGTTTGTAAATGAATGGCCACCCAATGGATACAAATAACCATGATATATACTGCTCAAAAAAATAAAGGGAACACTTAAACAACACAATGTAACTCCAAGTCAATCACACTTCTTTGAAATCAAACTGTCCACTTAGGAAGCAACACTGATTGACAATACATTTCACATGCTGTTGTGCAAATGGAATAGACAACAGGTGGAAATTATAGGCAATTAGCAAGACACCCCCAATAAAGGACTGGTTTTGCAGGTGGTGACCACAGACCACTTCTCAGTTCCTATGCTTCCTGGCTGATGTTTTGGTCACTTTTGAATGCTGGCGGTGCTTTCACTCTAGTGGTAGCATGAGACGGAGTCTACAACCCACACAAGTGGCTCAGGTAGTGCAGCTCATCCAGGATGGCACATCAATGCGAGCTGTGGCAAGAAGGTTTGCTGTGTCTGTCAGCGTAGTGTCCAGAGCATGGAGGCGCTACCAGGAGACAGGCCAGTACATCAGGAGACGTGGAGAAGGCCGTAGGAGGGCAACAACCCAGCAGCAGGACCGCTACCTCCGCCTTTGTGCAAGGAGGAGCAGGAGGAGCACAAACAGAGCCCTGCAAAATGACCTCCAGCAGGCCACAAATGTGCATGTGTCTGCTCAAACGGTCAGAAACAGACTCCATGAGGGTGGTATGAGGGCCCGACGTCCACAGGTGGGGGTTGTGCTTACAGCCCAACACCGTGCAGGACGTTTGGCATTTGCCAGAGAACACCAAGATTGGCAAATTCGCCACTGATGCCCTGTGCTCTTCACAGATGAAAGCAGGTTCACACTGAGCACATGTGACAGATGTGACAGTCTGGAGATGCCGTGGAGAATGTTCTGCTGCCTGCAACATCCTCCAGCATGACCGGTTTGGCGGTGGGTCAGTCATGGTGTGGGGTGGCATTTCTTTGGGGGGCCGCACAGCCCTCCATGTGCTCGCCAGAGGTAGCCTGACTGCCATTAGGTACCAAGATGAGATCCTCAGACCCCTTGTGAGACCATATGCTGGTGCGGTTGGCCCTGGGTTCCTCCTAATGCAAGACAATGCTAGACCTCATGTGGCTGGAGTGTGTCAGCAGTTCCTGCAAGAGGAAGGCATTGATGCTATGGACTGGCCCGCCCGTTCCCCAGACCTGAATACAATTGAGCACATCTGGGACATCATGTCTCGCTCCATCCACCAACGGCACGTTGCACCACAGACTGTCCAGGAGTTGGCGGATGCTTTAGTCCAGGTCTGGGAGGAGATCCCTCAGGAGACCATCCGCCACCTCATCAGGAGCATGCCCAGGCGTTGTAGGGAGGTCATACAGGCACGTGGAGGCCACACACACTACTGAGCCTCATTTTGACTTGTTTTAAGGACATTACATCAAAGTTGGATCAGCCTGTAGTGTGGTTTTCCACTTTAATTTTGAGGGTGACTCCAAATCCAGACCTCTATGGGTTGATAAATTTGATTTCCATTGATAATTTTTGTGTGATTTTTGTTGTCAGCACATTCAACTATGTAAAGAAAAAAGTATTTAATAAGATTATTTCATTCATTCAGATCTAGGATGTGTTATTTTAGTGTTCCCTTTATTTTTTTGAGCAGTGTATATAGTTCTGTCAGGGAAGCCTACTTTGCAGTTAACATGTATTTAAGAAGATTATAATGGAAAGAGAGGGAAGTGGATAGTGAGAAAGAGACGGATGAGAGAAAGTGGGAGGGGAGAAAGAGCGGTGTAGAGCGGTAAAGAGGTAGAGCGAGAAATAGAGGAGGAAAGAAAGAAAGGAAGATTGAGAACGAATGGAGAAAGACAAGACAAAGAGGAGAATGAAAGGAAAGAGGGACTAGCAGTCTAATTATTATCCCATTACTATCCAATTGATCCTGGTCCTGGAGATGAGAATCCCCTCGAAGCTACTGTTTCCTAATGATCAGTACTCCTAAGAGAATTCCCAAATGGGAATTAGGAAGAAATGGGAACGTTGTCAGCCTGCATGAGTTAGTATGGTGCATTGGTGGGGTTCGGTTTGAGATCGAGTGAAGGTAGGGTGAAGGGAACTTTTTTTACTGCTTTGATAGCATAGACTCGTGGAGAGAGCGAGAGACAGAGACAGAGACAGAGACATAGACAGAGACATAGACATAGACATAGACATAGACATAGACAGAGACAGAGACAGAGACAGAGACAGAGACAGAGACAGAGACAGAGACAGAGACAGAGACAGAGACAGAGACAGAGTGAGAGATAAGGAGAATGAGTGAGAGATAAGGAGAATGAGTGAGAGATAAGGAGAGAGAGATAGAGAGAGAGAGTGAGAGATAATGAGATAGAGACAGAGAGAGAGAGACAGAGAGAGAGAGAGACAGAGAGAGAGAGAGACAGAGAGAGAGAGACCAAGACAGCGAGAGAGAGGAGAGAGAGAGAGAGATAAGGAGAGAGAGAGATAAGGAGAGAGAGTGAGAGATAAGGAGAGAGAGAGAGATAAGTTGGGAGAGAGATAATGAGAGAGAGAGATAAGGAGATAGAGAGATAGAGAGAAAGAGACAGAGGTAGAGAGAGAGAGATATACTCTCACTAACAGTTCCACACTTATCTTCCCTATCTTCTGTGCCTAAGTCGTCCTATCTCCTATTTTTCCTGCTCTGTCATTCCTTCCTCCCCCATTTTCTCTGTCCGTTAATTAAGAGCTGTTTATGAAAATACACTTGACAGAATGACAGAACATACACACACAGACACAATAACAACAGGACATATTGGATCTCTGCACCAAGTCTCTGTGAGGAGAGGAGGAAATTAGTGGAGCATCTACACCTTCACATTCCATGCTTCACAGTGGAGCGGGGGAGAAAGAAAGATTCATTACAGGTGGAGAGAGAGAGAGAGAAAAAAAGATGAACAGAAGAGAGAGTGTGGGGAGCGGGAATGTGGCTAGGTGAAGATAAATAGAGAGAGGGGAGGGAAGGAGGGAGGTGACCAAGAGAGGAAGAGAGAAGAGCAGAGAATGAAAAAGGAGAAGAGGGAAGGAGCAGAGAGAGGGAAGAGGAGGAAGATGGGGAGGAAAGAGAGAGAGACCAAGGAAGATGGATAGAACAGACAAGGAAGGAGAAGAGGAGCGAGGAAGAAGAGACGGTGAGGGGATTAACTACCAGCACATCAGCTTCACAAGCCTCTCCACACACACACAATCTTTGTCTGTCTCACACACACCGCACATTAAAAGCAGTGTGGTGTGTAAACCTGATGTATGGGACTTCCATAGGCTAAATGCTCTGTTGTGTTCTGAATTCTCAGCTAATGTAATAAGGGAAGTTAGGAGAAACAAACCAGGCTGGCGTTTTGGCAACTCTCTCTCTCTCTCTCGCTCTGTGTAAATAATTGGGTTTTGATAAGCTCTCTCTCACCACACCTTAATCAACCTGATTGATTAGACATGGAGCCAAGGTGGGCATCAGCCATATGCTGTGTGTCTTCAAGGAGCCTCTAACTAACCCCCCCACACACACACACACACACACACAGTGAGATTGCTCCAGCTCATTTAGACAGAGTCCACCTCCAGCTGCTACTATATAATCAGCCATAGCTCCCACAATGCACTCTGGAACAAAACATAACACCTGCTTCACACCGCTCTGTTCATCTTTCCCTCGATCCTGACTAGTCTCCCAGTTCCTGCCGCTGAAAAACATCCCCCCAGCATAATGCTGCCACCACCATGCTTCACCGTAGGGATGGTGCCAGGTTTCCTCCAGACGTGACGCTTGGCATTTAGGTCAAATAATTCAATCTTGGTTTCATCAGCAGAGAATCTTGTTTCTCATGGTCTGAGAGTCCTTTAGGTGCCTTTTGGCAAACTCTACGTGGGCTGTCATGTGCCTTTTACTGTGGAGTGGCTTCCATTTGGCTATTCTACCATAAAAGGCCTGATTGGTGGCGATGTACAGTGATGGTTGTCCTTCTGGAAGGTTCTCCACAGAGGAACTCTGGAACTCTGTCAGAGTGACCATCAGGTTCTTGGTCACCTCCCTGACCAAGGCCCTTCTCCCCCGATTGCTCAGTCTGGGTAGCCATTTGATTAGATGTTCAGGAGTCTTATGGCTTGGGGGTAGAAGCTGTTTAGAAGCCTCTTGGATCTAGACTTGGCACTCCGGTACCGCCTCTCTCTCTCTCTCTCTCTCTCTCTCTCTCCCCCTCTCTCTCCCCCTCTCTCTCTCCCTCCCTCCCTCCCTCCCGCTGTCCACTTGACAGTCTATTCTCTCTGCATCGGTGGGCTGTGTGTGTTTAGTCTCGTGGGCTTGCTCTCCTTACACGCCTGCTCTGTGCTGTACATCTCAGGTGGTTTAATCACATTGATTGGCAGTGAGCAAGACAATGGAGATTACACACATTCACTGTTCTACTGAGGTGTGACAAATACAGCAGGAGACCACTCTGGTACCTATGCTTAGCAAAGTTTGTGTGTGTGTGTCTGTGTTCCAGTTGACTGTGATTTACCCTGGGGGTCAGGGTGTGTGAGTTATGATGGTGTTATTGATCCAGCCAGCCTTGGTGTGTAACAGGCCAGACCAGACCTGATTGAGCCTCTCACAATTTATTACATAGAAAATAATATCACACACACACACACACACACACACACACACACACACACACACACACACACACACACACACACACACACACACACACACACACACACACACACCAAATAATATATGGCCTAATATGAACCTAGCTGTCACAGTGCTAGAAGCTGGGATTCAGGTTATACTACAGCTGTAGAGAGCAGAGAGGAAGAGGAATAATATGCCATTTAGCAGACGCTTTTATCCAAAGCCACTTACAGTCATGTGTGCATAAATTTTTACGTCTGGGTGGTCCCGGGGATCGAACCCACTACCCTGGCATTACAAGCGCCATGCTCTACCAATTGAGCTACAGAGGACCAAGGTAAAGATGACCCTCAGGCTTTTAAAGGTGTCACACACACAGACATACTGTATGTAATCCTGCAAATCCATAAAATCCAAAGTCAAGTAGCTTATCCATGCATCTCCTCAACACCAGGCCTATGGCAACACACTCACACACCGTACCAAAAGCTCAATAAACAAATAAACTCAGACTAACGATCCAAGCCCAATCCCTGTGCACTCTTCCTTAAACTAATATTGACCACTACACCATCACAGGACACACACACACCAATACCACCAATGCTGATTGGTGGAGGATGGAGGGAGGGAGGGGGGAGGAGGAGAGAGGTGGGATGGAGGTGATACATGGAAAGGGGTAGGGGAGAGGTGGAGGATGGAGGCGAGGATGAGGTGGAGGGAGGGAGTAGTGTTAGTGACCTTGGAGTCATGGTCAGCATGGTCCTATGCCCCCCTCAGAGATAGCCATTGGCTTCATTTGATTTACCTCTCTCGTTCTTTCTCTCTCTCACACACACACACTATCTCTCTCCTTCTCGCTCTCTCTCTCTCTGTAGCAAACACTTAGGGACCACTGAATCAGACTGAGAAGAGCACTGTAACATATTGCATTGTGGGAGTTCTAGTAGCCTTCACTGTGCCCCAACACTGAGAAGATAGATGACTGACCTACAGCACAAGCAAAGCTGGAAATGTAAAATATATTATTGTGAACAAAGATTTACAGCATTAAAAGTGTTGTAGGCAACTCATCCACAGAATACATGCAAAGATGTAAAACAAATATTTTACAATGAACAGAGATCTCTTGCTGAAAATGTCTTATAGAGACACCATGTTGTGGTCACTGTCACAGCACCCTCTCTGTCTCCTGTCTTCTCTCTGATTGGCCGACACACTTGAGAGAACAGCTAACAAACCATTCAATCACCCCTGACGAAGGATGCTTCTGAATTCTAAAATCTTTTAATTTGACATTTTAATTACCCTCCTCTAATCTATAATTGGTGTTCCAGTTGCTGCCAATGTGTTTAGTATTTAGCTATTGTGTTAGTTGATTATGTAGAAATTCAAATTGCATATAGACTGATCATCCGTTAATTTATCAAGCCATCTTCTTACATACAATGCATCAATGTGTTTATTCAGTAATCTATCCATTAATTTGTTTATCAAATCCATCAATCCATTCATCCATGCAATTATGTAGGTTTCTGTTTATGAAACTGGTGTGGGGAAGCGTAATGATCTGAGCAAAAGAGCAATTTACACTAACAGAAAACTATAATTTATACTCAGAAATGTTTTACTGCAGCATGCAATAAATTATGGAGCATTGTGGTAAAATGTTGTGGGCGGGGAAATAATTTTTGTTTTTCGAATGGTACTGTAAATCCACCCCACAGAATACAGTACATGGCGGTATCTTTGGAGTGCCAAAAACCTTTTGACCACTAGTGGGCACATGGTATTGTTGTTTCTGGCTCATTAACCAATTTATGTATGCACGCATGACTGTAAATCGCTTTGGATAAAAGCGTCTGCTAAATGGCATATTATTATTATTATTATTATTTTGATGCACCCATGAGTGAGAAAGCTGTACAAATGTAACTCCTATGTGGTTGTAGTGCCCCATCAATTTAAAATGTATAGGGGACAGATTGAAGTGGCAGCAAGTCTTAATGCTTAAATGGTTGAGCATTTTGCCATGTCCTTTTGGTCTGTTTGCCCTGTAGTCGCTGCCAGTTTGGAAGCCTTTGTTAAGGCCTCTAGAAGTGCAAGTGATATAAAACACTAAATATTCATTAACATGCTGTAATGTGGAAACACTTTAGCTAGCAGCCAACCTGCTTGCACCAATCCCTGTAATTACAGTAACATACTGTGAAATACAAACCCCTCCCCTCAATTAATGTAATTAATTCATTCATTCATTCATACCTATTACAGTAGCGTTTACTTTTTACAGTATAATATAGTCCATTTTACAATATTGCACTGTTTGTCATTACACAGTACTTGCTTAGATACCGTATTTATATTACAGGAAGTGACCTGAATTTTACTTGCCACTGAGCTGCCTGTAAGTTACTGTCAAATTCACAGCAACCCCTTTACAGTGTAGGTACATCTATCAATTGCCATTAATGTGTTTATCCAATCACTCTGCCCATCTAGCCATCCATCCATCTATGCAATGATGTGTGTTTCTGTCTCATAAACTGGTGCTCCATATTTTGCATTTGTTTATCTAGTGATCCATCCATTCATTTCCATTCATTTGTGTATCCAATCCGTCCATCCATTCACAAAGCCACACCTCACGGCACAACACCTCTCCCCAATTTGACCTAGATAGTTTGTGTGTATGTATAGATATTTAGGCTACGTGTGCCTTTTCTTATTTTTATTAATGTAGTTCTGTACTTGAGCTGTTCTTGTCTATTAATGTTCTGTATTATGTCATGTTTCATGTTTTGTGTGGACCCCAGGAAGAGTAGCTGCTGCTTTTGCAACAGCTAATGGGGATCCTAATAAAATACCCAAATACCATCCATTCATCCATGCAATCATGCAATCATGTGTGCTTCTGTCTGTATAACTGGTGTGGGAAAATGCAGTGACACACACGCACAGAGACACACAGACATACACACACACAATGAACCAAGCCGCCACCTCCTCTTCCCAGCCAGCCAATGACAACGTTAGTTTGATGCAGCAGAACCCAGGAGAGGAGACACATGTTCATCTCCATAGCATTTCAGATGTAGAGAATTATAATGCTGATATAGGCCTAAACAGCAGAAAGCACATAATCACTAAGACATCAGCATTGAAAATAAATATAATTAATGTAAACAGCGCCCCCTTTTGCTAGATTAGATGTGGCGCAGTGGTCTAAGGCACTGCATCGCAGTGCTAGCTGTGCCACTAGAGATCCTGGTTCGAATCCAGGCTCTGCTGTAGCTGGCCGCAACCGGGAGACAATGGGGCGGCACACAATTGGCCCAGCGTCGTCCAGGGTAGGGGAGGGAATGGCCGGCAGGGAGGTAGCTCAGTTGGTAGAGCATGGCGTTTGCAACGCCAGGGTTGTGGGTTCGATTCCCACGGGGGGCCAGTATGAAATAGAAAAATTAAAAATAATTTAAAAAAGATAAGAGCGTCTGCTAAATGACGTAAAATGTAAATGTAAAGCGGTACCACGGACAGTGGATACAGAGCCCCCTGTTGGTCAATTAGAAGTATAGGGGTTACCATGGACAGAATAAACAGCGCCCCCTGCTGGTCAATTCGAGGTAAAGGGGTACCACGGACAGTATAAACAGAAGACTGGCGAGAGAATGAACTAAAGAAGCCCTTTCTCTCCCCGTGTGCGTGCGTGTGCGTGCACTTGGATAGGCCTACATGCGTGAGTGCTGGTGATAAAGGTGACGTCAGTGGACTATTCACACATTTATCTGATTGTATTTGAAATATTCACCACAAGTCTACTGTCTGGGAACCACTATCTAAAGCATATGTATCTTCAATGGTCGATGCGCTGTAGGCAGCCACATAATCAATCAACCGGTAAATGCATTAATTGTAACGCTTTTACAGACCTCACACCGTCACCTCATCTTTCTCCTGATATATAATTGCACTCATTCAACCTCACTAATGTATGATTAATCTAAGGCAGGGCTCTCTCCAGGAACAGGGTTCGAGTGAAAACCTACAGGACGGTATCACTCCAGGAACAGGGTTGGAGTGAAAACCTACAGGACAGTAGCTCTCCAGGAACAGGGTTGGAGTGAAAACCTACAGGACAGTAGCTCTCCAGGAACAGGGTTGGAGTGAAAACCTACAGGACAGTAGCTCTCCAGGAACAGGGTTGGAGAGCCCTGATCTAAGGTATCCCTTTCAGCTAAGAGAACAGCAGAGTTTATTGAGGTTATCATGACTTGTTGTAGCTCGATAGGTTACAGTCAAGAACACAATCAGCGCGCGCCGCCGTGTCACCCCTGTACCGGCTACCAATTGACCTGTAACATACCTAATTTCTTCACTGGCCTTTGCTCACGCACGCACACTCTCACACACATGCACACACACAGGGGCGTCATGCACCTTTTATTTTAGTGGTGGCACGAAGTACGTGTGGATGGATGGAGGGTGGTCCGGGGGTGGGACCAGCTCCCCTCCGGAAGTTGGCTAATTTTGCATTTTTTAAACACCTGAAACAGCTTTTTCCTGCAATCTAGAGCTATAATCATTATGCCTAATTCTATGCATAGGGCATGACGCCACACACAGACAATTCAGATCATAGTGTGACCCTTTCATCCAACACAGTATTGTGCTCAAAGCTCCTAGATCTCTAGATGTATCAGATCAAATAAATAGCATATCCACTTTACAACAGTGTGTGTGTGTGACTGTGAGTGTGTGTGTGTGTGTGTGTGTGTGTGTGTGTAGGTTATGTGCTTGCGTAAAACAACAGAAATCAAATATGAGGTTAAATAAGTATTTGTGTTATACCTTTTCTGACATCAATGAGTGCTGCGTCGCCTGTCGTTGAGGAGAAGAGGGAGATTCTCACAACACCGAGAATATTCTTCTGTTTTCTTCTTCTATTTTAACTTGCTCAAATCCAAAACAGTTGCCAATATCCAGTCAGGAATAAGTCAGGGAATCCGGGGTATACACCTTCCAGCTGAGACGATGAAGACATTCACATAACATAGTTGCAAATTATGCAACCTTAAAATGATGCACCACCTGTGCACTTAAAAACACATGGCGATGGTCGGTATCAAAGCGCGAAGATCAGAATTGGCTCCGATATTATTTGTAGCCTTGGCAACTCCTCAGTGGACCATGTCTGCGCGCAAGGAGTGTCTCTTGGGGCTTGGGAACAATAATCCACATGCTTTATTTTACTTTATGAACAATATTATCCAACCTGGTCAGTTTTTGCAGCATTTTAAAGTACGATAAACGTTGTATCCACGTTGATTTACAGAGATAATCTATCCATGAAGGCTCGCGTTGGCGTCCCCTGCGCACCACGCGAATCGATTATTGTAGGCTGTCCACTAGAACTAGTTGTGGCTTATCTTCATTCTTCAATGTGGGTAAATCGACTGGTGATCGATGGAGAGAGCAATTGGAAGTCCCTCGCAGATGGTGATATGCCCCCCTCTCTCCTCCACTCCCTACCGGAGTCAATCCATCCCCTCCAAGACACAGAAAACGGGTCACAATTATTCAATAACTGCGAGATAAACGTTGAACCTTCCTTTTTTTGGAATACGGCAAAGCCAAAAATGTCGTATTTTTCCTTGGATAATTGTTTTAAAGGGTTTCCTTACAGTGTGGTTAGGTTATTATGAATGCGTAAAATAACAAAACGCATGGCGTCCCTTTTCTCGCTGCCTCTGAATCCACAGATGATAATGTTTATACATTAGCCTACTGCAATCCCCAATCCTCACTGGCTGTCCAGCGTTCCTTATCTCGCGGCTCCTGTCTGAACGTTCTTATCCAACTGGGGAGAATTCACATCACTTCAGGCGAGTGGAGAGCCCCAACACGGAGCAGTTAACGTCAAACCGAACCGGCAGAGGCTTTCCCCGATGCCTGTTGACTGACGCCACTGACAACTCCCTCCCGGTTCCCCGTACGTACCAGAATGTCTCCCGGGCAAACGGAAGAGTTAATCTGATACAATCCCGGTCCCCCGCGTGTGAAAAACAGTGAATGTTTGTCCAAATGGCAATTTAACCTCGGAAACCGGGGAACAATATAGGCTACTTCCAGCTGTTTCTATCAACCACCTTTCCTTTCTTCCCATCGGAATAGCGAAATAGTCTCGAGCTGGCTCCCGCTAACCACAAGGTCTTCAGTGGTGGTGGCGAGATTTCCGTTGAAATTCCGCCGAAAACAATCAGCTGCGCAATTATCACTTGGTGGATAACTAAGCGCGCGCCTGTGTGATTCCAAAGCAGCAGCGGCGGCGGCAGAGCGACAGAGAAAGGCGCGTGGGGAGGGAGGCGGAGAGGAGGAGGGGAAGCGCACAGATACAGTAGGCCTACTGTATTTATCTAGCTCTCTTTCAATCTGTTATAGAAAACACAGTGAGAGACAGACAGACACTCACTCCTAGCACGGAGGGGAAATGCCAACGGAAATAGGCCTATACACATCAACAAAATAACTGACTGGCAGGCAGCACAGAGGCACGAGACAAGTCTAGATCAAAGTTAAATGTTCCAGAAGAATCTCCATGGCGATGTCGGCTGTGATTTGTTTAACTCACTGCCCAATTAATAAGACTTAAATATACATCTGTGGGGATATAACCAAGCCCTGTTGCCATGCCAACAATTATTCGTGCAGATAAAGAAAATAAAAGGACTGAAGCATAAAGATTATATTTTGAAGTCTGATGCCTACCTTGGATATCTAGGCCAGTGTTGCTGATTCATAATATAGGATATCATTTTTCTCACGCCTTCAAATTCTGTTCACTATTAGATGGGAGATTTAGCAAGAGGGAAAGACTTCCAGTAGCAAACCTCATGAGAAAGACGACAGGAATGACTTAACAACCAAATCTCTATGTTTCCTATGAGAGAGAGGACATAGAGCGAGCGTAACAGATCAGCAGCATAGACAGCGAGTACAGAGACTAAAGCTGTTCTGAGCAACATACTGTAGGCCTATATATAATTCAGGCATGGTGTGTGGTCGTTGGACACTCATCACACATCATGCTACAAGTGATTTCCACAGAGTACTACTGTTTCATTTGTCATCTGTGCTGACAACCAATAAGACCCATGTTATTTAGTGATATGGGGGTTGACGCATAAGCCTCAGTCCCCGCGGTTATATCTACGGGTTTAGGGTCATTAAATACTGTGTGGATGAAGGGCGGCTGGGTTAAATAAAGAGAAAACAATACCTTTAAAAAATCATAAATGTATACTTATTGTGCAATGTATATCTTTAGGCTATCTGGAATTAGTGCATATGCCAAAGCCTTAGGGCCTAACTGTTTGCACGCCAAATAGCCTACAGCTAATCGACAAATGCTTTTGGGAATGGGCAGAAAATGTTAACCTCAATCCACCGAGGCAAAAAGGACAATGTCGGAGAAAAGCTGCGAAAGAGAGTTGAAAATAAATAGAAGAGAGGGCCAGAAAAGTAATGTTTGGGAAAGATCTGGTGAAGTGGTAAAAGAGGATGATAGCAGTGCCGGCTATGTTATGTGTGATGATTGAGAGGCGCTACAAATTCGACAGTCTCAAGATGGGGACTTCAAATAGGCCCATGGCATGTCAAGGGAACTGTAGCTAACTGTTCAGATGGGTTAAATGGAAACTGAAATCTGGACACACATAGCCTTAATATTAACTCCTGCAGAATTAAGCATTTCTTGCAATGACACACCAAATGTAGGCAACATTTTGACTGGCGAACAGGTGTGGAGAAGTATGATTTATTTATTTCAGCATCTTGAGAGAATGCGAATGCTCAGTTAGTAGCTCTATGTATCTATCATTATCAGCATCATAAAAGCTGATAGTATTCAACCACATCAAATATGCATCCAAGCCGAACTGAAATCTTATCAGAAACATTTTGGGTCGTTTTCACAGCTTTCTATTTCCATGCTGAAGATGTTTATATTGGTCTGAGTGGCGCAGTGGTCTAAGGCACTGCATCGCAGTGCTAGCTGTGCCACTAGAGATCCTGGTTTGAGTCCAGGCTCTGTCGCAGCCGGCCGCGACCTGGAGACCCATGGGTGGCGCACAATTGGTCCAGCGTCGTCCAAGGTAGGGGAGGGTTTGTCCGGCAGGGATGTGGGTTCGTTTCCCACGGGGGGCCAGTATGAAAAAAAAAAAAACGTGTATGCATTCACTAACTGTAAGTCGCTCAGAGCATCTGCTAAATGACTAAAATGTAAATGTCGGCTAATACAGCACTTGTAAAGGCCCAGTCCACTACTTTTGTGAAAAATTGTAACTAAATGTATTTGAGCATGTACTAGCATTTGTAACTTCTCTGAAAATTATCTGTACAAAACAGTTAATCTGATAATACTTGCGGAATATAAAAATAGTTGCTTGATATATGTTCCAGTTTCTTGAAATACATTGCAAATGCAACTTATTTCTATGTGAAAACTGAAATGGTCTATTCATTCCTTTTCCATTTTAGTAGATGATCTTGTCCAGAGCAACTTACAGTAGTGAGTGTATATATGCTCATACTTGTTCCTCATGGGAATCGAACCCACAACCCTAGCATTGCAAGTGCCATGCTCTACCAACTGAGCCACATCACATCATCATAAACCACTTGATGTCTCAATGTACTCAATTACTGTATTGTGCATTGTTTTTCTCCATTGTGATGGAAAGTCTACAAGTACAAACCTAGACGACCAGCCTATGTACAATACAGTAATGTACAGTATATTTACATTAAGTGGTTTGTAAGGACGGTCAATTAATACTGCACAAAAAGTGTCTGTTTTCCATGTTATTTGATCAAGGGAAATATTTAATTTGATGTGGATGTTTAGTGTCTTTTCCCTTAACTTTGCACCTTTTGATGGAAATGTTTGAGGACAGTTCTTTCTGTATTCCATTAGAATGACAATCACAGAGAAAGGGACAGGGCAACAACTCTTACAATTCCAACTATTGAATCCTGCAAGATACTGTCCTTAATTATACAATTACCTTTTTTGTTCTCATTACATTTACATTTACATTTTAGTCATTTAGCAGACGCTCTTATCCAGAGCGACTTACAGTTAGTGAATACATATTTTTTTATACTGGCCCCCCGTGGGAATCGAACCCACAACCCTGGCATTGCAAACGCCATGCTCTATCAACGCTACATCCCTGCCGGCCATTCCCTCCCCTACCCTGGACGACGCTGGGCCAATTGTGCGCCGCCCCATTACAGACGTCTATATCGGTCCACTAATACTAGTAAAGGCCCAGTGCACTACTGTTGTGAAATAATAATAACAAATATAAATAAAATATATTTTTTCTTCTTCAGATTTTTCAGGGGGTGCTGCAGCACTCTCAGCACCCCTACTTCCTGCGGCTATGGGTTGAAGTATTCTTTCTATAGATGTATGACATTATTCTGGTGAGCAAGGGTTTATTTAGTCTTCTAGAGCAACATAATGACCGAAGAGAAGCTACATGTATCTAATTATAGACAAGTTGACTAACAAATAGCCTACCAAAATGACGAAAATTATAAGCAGAAACATGTCTAAATCAGGCAAAAAATAGTTCCACCGTCTTTGACTGTAGCCTATAGCGCATTTTCTATATTTGCGGGTTAGGGTCAGGTGTGGGCCACAGATTTTCACTTTATCACACATAGTCAGGCGGTTGTGGATGGGTTATTAGCAATTGCGGACGGGTGCGGGTGAACAAATAGCTGATTCGCGCACCACTACTGTCATTGCTTTTTATCCACTGTTGTTCTATCCTGAAATCCAGAACTGTTTTGTGCTAACATGCATTCCACTCCTTGTATTCTGTGTCATATGGCAAACATTGTTCTCTCTCCAAGCATATGTTTGGCATTATGACAGGTAGTACAAGGAGTGGAATGTAAGCACAAACAGACTGGTAACCAGGCTATTACATTTAGCTCAGCTGTTGTTCAGCTGTCAGTCTTCATTGGGTGCCATATCCATCCACCCCAGAGACATTAAGCCGCAGTCCGTAATAAAAAAATCAATGGCTATATATCATTCATTGAAACATCCATATATCGATTTACAAATCACAGAGTGTACCTTTAAGCTCTAGTAAATGAATGTAAACTACTTTGTTGTGCAATTACTAGGCTGATTGTATTAAGCCACTTGTTGCTATCGATCTGGTATGGCCAGTAGAGACCGGTAGAGACCGGGGGAAACCAGAGGTAGACTGGGGGTAGACCAGGGGTAGACCGGGGGTAGACCGGGGGTAGACCGGAGGTAGACCGGGGGTAGACCGGGGTAGACTGGAGGTAGACCGGGGGTAGACCGGGGGTAGACTAAAGGTAGACTGGGGGTAGACTGGATGTAGACCGGGGGTAGACTGGAGGTAGACTGGAGGTAGACTAAAGGTAGACTGGGGGTAGACTGGAGGTAGACTGGAGGTAGACTAAAGGTAGACTGGGGTAGACTGGGAGTAGACTGGGGTAGACTGGAGGTAGACTAAAGGTAGACCGGGGGTAGACTGGAGGTAGACTGGATGTAGACCGGGGGTAGACTGGAGGTAGACTGGAGGTAGACTAAAGGTAGACTGGGGTAGACTGGAGGTAGACTAAAGGTAGACCGGGGGTAGACTGGAGGTAGACTGGAGGTAGACTAAAGGTAGACTGGGGTAGACTGGAGGTAGACTAAAGGTAGACCGGGGGTAGACTGGAGGTAGACTGGAGGTAGACTGGAGGTAGACTGGAGGTAGACTGGGGTAGACTGGAGGTAGACTAAAGGTAGACCGGGGGTAGACTGGAGGTAGACTGGAGGTAGACTGGAGGTAGACTGGAGGTAGACCGGGAGTAGACTGGAGGTGGACTGGGGGTAGACTGGAGGTGGACTGGGGGTAGACTGGAGGTAGACTGGAGGTAGACTGGAGGTAGACCGGGAGTAGACTGGAGGTGGACTGGGAGTAGACTGGAGGTGGACTGGGGGTAGACTGGAGGTAGACTGGAGGTAGACTGGAGGTGGACTGGGGGTAGACCGAAGGTATATCGTTTACATAAGTATTCAGACCCTTTGCTATGAGACTCGAAATTGAGCTGAGGTGCATCCTGTTTCTATTGATCATCCATGATTTGGAAAGGCACACACTGGTCTGTATAAGGTCCCACAGTTGACAGTGCATGTCAGAGCAAGAACCAAGCCATGAGGTCGAAGGAATTGTCCGTAGAGCTCCGAAACAGGATTGTGTCGAGGCACAGATGTGGGAAAGGGTACCAACGGTTAACCTGGAGCTGTAATATCAATGAAAATATATATCCCCTTCAACGGTTAACCTGGAGCTATAATATCAATGAAACTATATAGCCCCTTCAACGGGTAACCTGGAGCTGTAATATCAATTAAACTATATAGAACCTTCAACTGTTAACCTGGAGCTGTAATATCAATTAAACTATATAGAACCTTCAACTGTTAACCTGGAGCTGTAATATCAATTAAACTATATAGAACCTTCAACTGTTAACCTGGAGCTGTAATATCAATTAAACTATATAGAACCTTCAACTGTTAACCTGGAGCTGTAATATCAATTAAACTATATAGACTGGGGTCACCTGTGGTACAGGAGAGCCACACTGATGCAGTAGAAAAGGGGCTGAACCGTGACTGACATCAAGCCTCCAGGGACGTGGATGGTAGACGGTGGACCGGGCCTCCACATACGAATGGAGATACGCTCACATAGACAGAGAGGCAAACCAAGTGTGCATACAGCAATATATATCAATGGATGTACAGAGAGAGAGAGAAAGAGAGAGAGAGAGAGAGAGAGAGAGAGATAGAGAGACAGAGAGAGAGAGAGAGAGAGAGAGAGAGAGAGAGAGAGAGAGAGAGAGAGAGAGAGAGAGAGAGAGAGAGAGAGAGAGAGAGAGAGAGAGAGAGAGAGAGAGAGAGAGAGAGAGAGATAAGCGGTACCGGAGTGCCAAGTCTAGGTCCAAGAGGCTTCTAAACAGCTTCTACCCCCAAGCCATAAAGACTCCTGCACATCTAATCAAATGGCTACCCAGACTATTTGCATTGCACCCCCACCCCTCTTTTACGCTGCTGCTACTCCCTGTTTATTATCTATGCATAGTCACTTTAATAACTCTACCTACATGTACATATTACCCCAATTACCTCGACTAACCGGTGCCCCCGCACATTGACTCGGTACCGGTACCCCCTGTATATAGCCTCACTATTGTTATTTTTACTGCTGCTCTTTAATTATTTGTTACTTTATTTCGTATTATTTTATATTGTATTTTTTTGTGATTTTTTGGGGTATTCTTTCTTAAAACTGCATTGTTGGTTAAGGGCTTGTAAGTAAGCATTTCACTGTAAGGTCTACACCTGTTTTATTCGGCGCATGTGACAACATTTATTTTATTTTATTTGATTTGAGAGAAAGAGAGAGAGAGAGAGAGAGAGAGAGAGAGAGATAGAGAGAGAGAGAGAGCGGGAGAGAGGGAGAGAGATATGCATACACATACACAGGCACTCTCCTCTCCTTGTCTCTCTCTCTCTCTCTCTCTCGATCACACCTAGGGAGGATGTGTCAGTCTGACAGCTAGCTTTATTACCAAGCCTATTCCTTTTTATCTCCCTCCCTCCCTCCCTCCCTCCCTCCCTCCCTCCCTCCCTCTCTCTCTCCCTCACTCCCTCCCATGTGAAGTGGTCATTGTGCACCTGGGTCATGTCCCTGGTCCCCCCTGAGAGGCCAGCCACTACCAATGGCTGCATCCCAAATGGCACCCTATTCCCTATATAGTGCACTTTGTAGCAAATAGGGTGCCATTTGGGATGAAGCCCATGTCTCTCCGCTCCGTTCGACACGTCTTCACGTGGACCAGAGAGAGAGGAGGAGGGATGGAGAGGGATGGAGAGATGGAGAAATAGGTGAAAGAAGGTGCAGGGGTATTGAAATGTGACCTGCATTCTGTGGTATTGAAATGTTGAATGCATGTGGTTTGAATATGTGACAGTAGTTCTCTATCTCTTTCTCACACACACACACACACACACACACACACACACACACACACATACACCACAAAGACACCACACACACACATGTTTAATTCCAGTCACGACCAGGACAGGGCAGACCACCCATATAAAGAACACTTCTGGAGAAAAGAAAGAGAGGTGAGAAACACCTGTAATTAAACTATAAAGAACCTTCAACTGTTAACCTGGAGCTGTAATATCAATTAAACTATATAGAACCTTCAACTGTTAACCTGGAGCTGTAATATCAATTAAACTATATAGAACCTTCAACTGTTAACCTGGAGTTGTAATATCAATTAAACTATATAGAACCTTCAACTGTTAACCTGGAGCTGTAATATCAATTAAACTATATAGAACCTTCAACTGTTAACCTGGAGCTGTAATATCAATTAAACTATATATAACCTTCAACTGTTAACCTGGAGCTGTAATATCAATTAAACTATAAAGAACCTTCAACGGTTAACCTGGAGCTGTAATATCAATTAAACTATATAGAACCCAACTGTTAACCTGGAGCTGTAACATCAATTAAACTATATAGAACCTTCAACTGTTAACCTGGAGCTGTAATATCAATTAAACTATAAAGAACCTTCAACGGTTAACCTGGAGCTGTAATATCAATTAAACTATATAGAACCCAACTGTTAACCTGGAGCTGTAATATCAATTAAACTATATAGAACCTTCAACTGTTAACCTGGAGTTGTAATATCAATTAAACTATATAGAACCTTCAACTGTTAACCTGGAGCTGTAATATCAATTAAACTATATAGAACCTTCAACTGTTAACCTGGAGCTGTAATATCAATTAAACTATATATAACCTTCAACTGTTAACCTGGAGCTGTAATATCAATTAAACTATAAAGAACCTTCAACGGTTAACCTGGAGCTGTAATATCAATTAAACTATATAGAACCCAACTGTTAACCTGGCGCTGTAATATCAATTAAACTATATAGAACCTTCAACTGTTAACCTGGAGCTGTAATATCAATTAAACTATATAGAACCTTTAACTGTTAACCTGGAGCTGTAATATCAATTAAACTATATAGAACCTTCAACGGTTAACCTGGAGCTGTAATATCAATTAAACTATATAGAACCTTCAACGGTTAACCTGGAGCTGTAATAACAATTAAACTATATAGAACCTTCAACTGTTAACCTGGAGCTGTAATATCAATTAAACTATATATAATCTTCAACTGTTAACCTGGAGCTGTAATATCAATTAAACTATAAAGAACCTTCAACGGTTAACCTGGAGCTGTAATATCAATTAAACTATATAGAACCCAACTGTTAACCTGGAGCTGTAATATCAATTAAACTATATAGAACCTTCAACTGTTAACCTGGAGCTGTAATATCAATTAAACTATATAGAACCTTTAACTGTTAACCTGGAGCTGTAATATCAATTAAACTATATAGAACCTTCAACTGTTAACCTGGAGCTGTAATATCAATTAAACTATATATAATCTTCAACTGTTAACCTGGAGCTGTAATATCAATTAAACTATAAAGAACCTTCAACGGTTAACCTGGAGCTGTAATATCAATTAAACTATATAGAACCCAACTGTTAACCTGGAGCTGTAATATCAATTAAACTATATAGAACCTTCAACTGTTAACCTGGAGCTGTAATATCAATTAAACTATATAGAACCGTTAACTGTTAACCTGGAGCTGTAATATCAATTAAACTATATAGTCCCTTCAACTGTTAACCTGGAGCTGTAATATCAATTAAACTATATAGAACCTTCAACGGTTAACCTGGAGCTGTAATATCAATTAAACTATATAGAACCTTCAACGGTTAACCTGGAGCTGTAATATCAATTAAACTATAAAGAACCTTCAACGGTTAACCTGGAGCTGTAATATCAATTAAACTATATAGAACCCAACTGTTAACCTGGAGCTGTAATATCAATTAAACTATATAGAACCTTCAACTGTTAACCTGGAGCTGTAATATCAATTAAACTATATATAACCTTTAACTGTTAACCTGGAGCTGTAATATCAATTAAACTATATAGTCCCTTCAACGGTTAACCTGGAGCTGTAATATCAATTAAACTATATAGAACCTTCAACTGTTACCCTGGAGCTGTAATATCAATTAAAATATATAGAACCTTCAACTACTAACCTGGAGCTGTAATATCAATTAAACTATATAGAACCTTCAACTGTTAACCTGGAGCTGTAATATCAATTAAACTATATAGCCCCTTAAACTGTTAAACTGGAGCTGTAATATTAATTAAACTAAATTATATATCCCCTTGAACAGTTAACCTGGAACTGTAATATCAATTAAACTATATAGCCCCTTCAACGGTTAACCTGGAGCTGTAATATCAATTAAACTATATAGAACCTTCAACTGTTAACCTGGAGCTGTAATATCAATTAAACTATATAGTCCCTTCAACGGTTAACCTGGAGCTGTAATATCAATTAAACTATATAGTCCATTCAACGGTTAACCTGGAGCTGTAATATCAATTAAACTATAAAGAACCTTCAACTGTTAACCTGGAGCTGTAATATCAATTAAACTATATAGAAACTTCAACTGTTAACCTGGAGCTGTAATATCAATTAAACTATATAGAAACTTCATCTGTTAACCTGGAGCTGTAATATCAATTAAACTAAATTATATAGCCCCTTGAACAGTTAACCTGGAGCTGTAATATCAATTAAACTATATGGAACCTTCAACTGTTAACCTGGAGCTGTAATATCAATTAAACTATATAGCCCCTTCAACGGTTAACCTGGAGTTGTTATATCAATTTAATTATATTGCCCCTTCAACTGTTAACCTGGAGCTGTAATATCAATTCAACTATATAGCCCCTTCAACAATTAACCTGGAGCTGTAATATCAATTAAACTATATAGAACCTTCAACTGTTAACCTGGAGCTGTAATATCAATTAAACTATATAGTCCCTTCCACGGTTAACCTGGAGCTGTAATATCAATTAAACTATATAGAACCTTCAACTGTTAACCTGGAGCTGTAATATCAATTAAACTATATAGAAACTTCAACTGTTAACCTGGAGCTGTAATATCAATTAAACTATATAGCCCCTTCAACGGTTAACCTGGAGTTGTTATATCAATTTAATTATATAGCCCCTTCAACTGTTAACCTGGAGCTCTAATATGAATTCAACTATATAGAACCTTCAACGATTAACCTGGAGCTGTAATATTAATTAAAGGTTTTAAGCCAAACATGATAGCATGGAACTCCAAAACCTGCGAACGGTGGTTATCCATTTCCCAAATCAATTTCCCCTAGGGGATTAATAAAGTCATTTGTTTCAAGGGGCTAACGAGCGGCTCTCAGTAAAAATCACAGCCAGAGAAATTCCACTTCATCAGCCAACAATGTCTGACCCACTCAATATATGTTGGCCACATTAAATTGTCACTATTTGAGCGTGACAGACACAACACCAAGCCAACAAACAGATGACAGACGGACTTGCTGGGCATCAGGCAGCCCTAACGGCTCATTGAATGACCACATAAGGATCCACACAGACAGATGTGTCCCGGTCCTGCTCCGTTAGCCTGCGCCCCGGCCGTCCCATTAGCCGGTAGCACAGCCGGGGCGACCTTGGAGGAGCAGAGGAGACAGGGTGAGGTGGGGTTGGTCGTTAGACATGCTGCCATGGTTACAGACACCAATATAGATGAGTTAACGATCTAACTGACATAATATGTCACAAAGTGGCATGGTCAAACATAGGCCTATAGGTATTGAATCGGTGATGAGGGGTTAGCAAATCCACACATGACAATCTCCTACATTGAGTGCTATGCATCATGTCCCAGTATTAACTAGTTAGTTACATTTAGTTTTAAGGTCACAGACAGATATTGATGCTTCTAAACACGCCCTGCTACTCAACCAAAGGTGATTTGTTGTCACGCCCTGACTCAGGGGATGCTTAAATGTTGAGTCAGGGTGTGTATATTCTTTGTTGTGCGTTTTCTATGTTTATTATCTAGTATGTGTATTTCTATGTTGGCCGGTGTGGTTCCCAATCAGAGGCAGCTGTCGCTCTTTGTCTCTGATTGGGGACCATACTTAGGCAGCCTATGGGCACTATTGAGTTGTGGGATCTTGTTCCGTGTGAGAACAAGATGCACTTCCATTCAAAGCACATTATCAACTAGACACTCCTGTTTAAATGTAAAGTTAGAAAATAATACGTGGTGGGGGTCAGGGTCAAGAATCAGGAAACAATCTAGAATATATTTCAAATATAACTTATTTGCTTGTGACATTTCCCACTTGTCACGATCGTCGTATACAGAGGAGGACCAAGGCGCAGCGTGATGAACGAACATGTTTATTTATCTATAGTGATAAATACTGACAATAAACAAAACAACAAACGACTCGTGAAGTCCACGGTACAAAACACAAAACCAACTGGAACAAGATCCCACAACATTTGTGGGCAAATAGCCTCTATAAATATGGCTCCCAATCAGAGACAACCAGCCACAGCTGACACTCGTTGCCTCTGATTGGGAACCACTCTGGCCAACACAGAAATACAACCTATAGAATATCCACACCCTGGCTCAACATATAGAGTCCCAGAGCCAGGGTGTGACAGTACCCCCCCTAAAGGCGCGGACTGCGACCGCGCCTAAACGTACACACACCAGGGGAGGGCTGGGTGGACCGGGCTGACGACTCGCACCCCTGGCTTGGTGCGTGGAGTAGGAACGGGCCGGACCGGGCTGACGATGCGCACCCCTGGCTTGGTGCGTGAGTAGGAACGGGCCGGACCGGGCTGACGATGCGCACCCCTGGCTTGGTGCGTGGAGTAAGGAACGGGCCGGACCGGGCTGGCGACGCACACCGTAGGCTTGGTGCGTGGAGCAGGGACAGGCCGGACCGGGCTGGCGACGCACACCGTAGGCTTGGTGCGTGGAGCAGGGACAGGCCGGACCGGGCTGGCGACGCACACCGTAGGCTTGGTGCGTGGAGCAGGGACAGGCCGGACCGGGCTGGCGACGCACACCGTAGGCTTGGTGCGTGGAGCAGGGACAGGCCGGACCGGGCTGGCGACGCACACCGTAGGCTTGGTGCGTGGAGCAGGGACAGGCCGGACCGGGCTGGCGACGCACACAGTAGGCTTGGTGCGTGGAGCAGGGACAGGCCGGACCGGGCTGTGGAGACGGATAGGAGACCTGGAGTGAAGAGCTGCCACAACCCGTCCTGGCTGAATACCTACCTTCACACACTCTGTGTGAGGCATCAGCACAGGACGTACCGGGCTGTGTACCCGTACTGGCATAACAGCACGTGACACTGGCGCAGGATATCCGGGACCGAGGAGAGGCACTGGAGGCCACGAGCGCTGAGCCGGCACACTCCGTCCTGGCTGCATGCCCACCTTCGCACAACACGTGCGGGGTGCTCGCACAGGACGTACCGGACTATGCCGGACCACTCGTGGCACAGTGCGCAGCTCCGCATACCGCGGAACCTGCCCAGTCTCATGCTGCCATGCCTGAGTACGGGAGTTGGCTCTGCTCTCCATCCAGGCTCCGCCAACCTGCCTTCTGGCCCCCAAAACCCGGTGACCTCCTCTCCTAATCTCCCAATTCGCCCTGTGGCAGCCTCCTGCTGCCCAGTCGCCCATGCCGTGTGCCCCCCCCTAAAAAATTTTTGGGGGTGCCTCTCGCCTGTCCGACCACGGCCCGGTTGACGCCGCTTCTCCACTCCTGCCTGGGTCTCCCCCTTCATCGCCTTCCGGTACCGGACGGCCTCCTCCTTCGTAATCTGCCCCCAGCCGAGGAGGACATCCACCAGCGTTACCTCCTGCGTGTGTTCCTGGACACGCTGCTTGGTCCTGGTTTGGTGGGTTCTTCTGTCACGATCGTCGTATACAGAGGAGGACCAAGGCGCAGCGTGATGAACGAACATGTTTATTTATCTATAGTGATAAATACTGACAATAAACAAAACAACAAACGACTCGTGAAGTCCACGGTACAAAACACAAAACCAACTGGAACAAGATCCCACAACATTTGTGGGCAAATAGCCTCTATAAATATGGCTCCCAATCAGAGACAACCAGCCACAGCTGACACTCGTTGCCTCTGATTGGGAACCACTCTGGCCAACACAGAAATACAACCTATAGAATATCCACACCCTGGCTCAACATATAGAGTCCCAGAGCCAGGGTGTGACACCACTAAGACAGCAGATAGAAATCATGCATCAGTAGAAAGCTCAGATAACACTTAACACACGTACAGTGTGCCTCCTGTAGCTTTAGCCAAAAAGCCCTAAACAGGGCAGGCAATACGCTTGACCTCATCTTTACTAGATGCTGTTCTTCTACTAATCTCACTGCAACCCCCCTCCATGTCTCCGACCACTACTTTGTATCCTTTTCTCTCTCGCTCTCCTCCAACACTACTCACTCTGCCCCTACTCAGATGGTAATGCGCTGTCGCAAACTTCGCTCTCTCCCGCTACTCTCTCCTCTTCCATCCTATCATCTCTTCCCTCTGCTCAATCCTTCTCCCTCCAATCTCCTGATTCTGCCTCCTCAACCCTCCTCTCCTCCCTTTCTGCATCCTTTGACTCTCTATGTCCCCTATCCTCCCTGCCGGCTCGGTCCTCCCCTCCAGCTCCGTGGCTTGATGACTCATTGCGAGCTCACAGAACAGGGCTCCGGGCAGCCGAGTGGAAATGGAGGAAAACTAGACTCCCTGCGGACCTGGCATCTTTTCACTCCCTCCTCTCTACATTTTCTTCATCTGTTTCTGCTGCTAAGGCCACTTTCTACCACTCTAAATTCCAAGCATCTGCCTCTAACCCTAGGAAGCTCTTTGCCACCTTCTCCTCCCTGCTGAATCCTCCTCCCCCCCTCCTCCCTCTCTGTGGATGACTTCGTCAACCATTTTGAAAAGAAGGTTGACGACATCCGATCCTCGTTTGTTAAGTCAAATGACACTGCTGGTCCTGCTCACACTGCCCTACCCTATGCTTTGACTTCTTTCTCCCCTCTCTCTCCAGATAAAATCTTGCGACTTGTGACGGCCGGCCGCCCAACAACCTGCCCGCTTGACCCTATCCCCTCCTCTCTTCTCCAGACCATCTCCGGTGACCTTCTCCCTTACCTCACCTCGCTGATCAACTCATCCTTGACCGCTGGCTATGTCCCTTCCGTCTTCAAGAGAGCGAGAGTTGCACCCCTTCTCAAAAAACCAACACTCGATCCCTCTGATGTCAACAACTACAGACCAGTATCCCTTCTTTCTTTTCTCTCCAAAACTATTGAGCGTGCCGTCTTTAGCCAACTCTCTTGCTATCTCTCTCAGAATGACCTTCTTGATCCAAACCAGTCAGGTTTCAAGACTGGTCATTCAACTGAGACTGCTCTTCTCTGTGTCACGGAGACTCTCCGCACTGCTAAAGCTAACTCTCTGCTGCCTTTGATACTGTGAACCATCAGATCCTCCTCTCCACCCTCTCCGAGCTGGGCATCTCCGGCGCGGCTCACTCTTGGATTGCGTCCTACCTGACCGGTCGCTCCTACCAAGTGGCGTGGCGAGAAGCTGTCTCCGCACCACGTGCTCTCACCACTGGTGTCCCCCAGGGCTCAGTTCTAGGCCCTCTCCTATTCTCGCTATACACCAAGTCACTTGGCTCTGTCATATCCTCACATGGCCTCTCCTATTATTGCTACGCAGACGACACACAACTAATCTTCTCCTTTCCCCTTCTGATAACCAGGTGGCGAATCGCATCTCTGCATTTCTGGCAGACATATCAGTATGGATGACGGATCACCACCTCAAGCTGAACCTTGGCAAGACGGAGCTGCTCTTCCTCCCGGGGAAGGACTGCCCGTTCCATGATCTCGCCATCACGGTTGACAACTCCGTTGTGTCCTCCTCCCAGAGTGCGAAGAGCCTTGGCGTGACCCTGGACAACACCCTGTCGTTCTCCGCTAACATCAAGGCGGTGACCCGACCCTGTAGGTTCATGCTCTACAACATTCGGAGAGTACGACCCTGCCTTACACAGGAAGCGGCACAGGTCCTAATCCAGGCACTTGTCATCTCCCGTTTGAATTACTGCAACTCGCTGTTGGCTGGGCTCCCTGCCTGTGCCATTAAACCCCTACAACTCATCCAGAATGCCGCAGCCCGTCTGGTGTTCAACCTTCCCAAGTTCTCTCACGTCACCCCGCTCCTCCGCACACTTCACTGGCTTCCAGTTGAAGCTCGCATCTGCTACAAGACCATGGTGCTTGCCTACGGAGCTGTGAGGGGAACGGCACCTCCGTACCTTCAGGCTCTGATCAGTCCCTACACCCAAACGAGGGCATTGCGTTCATCCACCTCTGGCCTGCTGGCTCCCCTACCTCTGCTGAAGCACAGTTCCCGCTCAGCCCAGTCAAAACTGTTCGCTGCTCTGGCACCCCAATGGTGGAACAAGCTCCCTCACGACGCCAGGACAGCGGAGTCACTCACCACCTTCCGGAGACATTTGAAACCCCACCTCTTTAAGGAATACCTAGGAAATGATAAAGTAATCCTTCTACCCCCCCCCAAAAAAAAAAAATGTGTAAGTCGCTCTGGATAAGAGCGTCTGCTAAATGACGTAAATGTAAAAAAAAATGTAAATGTTTAGTTTGTTGTTTTGTCGTTGTTTATTCGTTTCAAATAAACATGTATGCATATCACGCTGCGCCTTGGTCTGACCCGTCTATGAACGAACGTGACATTTGTTGGCTACATATCATTATTATTTCCATTGCAGGAGAAAGGCAGACACTATCATTAGGCCTACTCTCTACTCTGAGGCTCTGTCTCAAATGGCACCCTATTCATGGGTTGTACGTTTCATCACAGTGTTGTTTTGAACGTTCGTTTTAGGACTGATGCCCAGGTGAGCATTCTACTCAATGCAGTCTCAATAGGTGCTGATGAAGATTTGGTCTAAAGTGCATTACTGTGGCTTGGAAACACGATGACATTTCAAAAGGAGGCAAATAATTAGTAGGACAAGCTTGTGTCATCATTGCGATGTCGTCAGATTGACTTTAGATGCAGTATAACTTTAGCTAGCTAGCTAAGATTGAGGGAAGCGCATCGGCATTTTAGCTAGCTAAAGTTGGCATCGCTAGCTATTTCTGACAAACTTTGCTAGCTCATGGCAACATTGCCATCTCTCTAAAGTAAACTTAACAACTTCATAATGATGGCAAAGTTGTTTTCTACTAATGATTTGTTAACTTTAGCAATGTAATCGTATTTCCAGGCCACAATAGTGTAATTTTGAAGAAACAGTCATTGGCCCCCATTCAGAAAGACTGAACATTAAGCATCAATGGGACACTAATATGTCTGTAGAACGTTGATAACAATGGCAATGACACAACCAAGTGACGGAGGTGCAAGCCATGAATTCCCTATAAGCCCTGGTCAAAAGTAGTGCACTATATAGGGAATAGGGTGCCAGTTGGGACGCAAGCCTTAGATTACTATCAGTTAGGAGCGCAGGCTAAACTACGTACAGAGAGAAGGTTACATTGCCATTCCTTTCTGAGACGGATTTCAGTGCTCACACACGTGTTCAATTACTAACAGAAAAACATAATGCTCTGCACAGTCTGTATAGTACAATCTTACTTGATTCTCTCTCTCTCTTTCTCGCTCTCTCTCTCGCGCTCACCATCCCTCTTGAGAGCCAGGTCTGCCTACCGCGGCCATTCTCAATAGCAAGGCTATATTCACGGAGTCTGTACATAGTCAAAGCTTTCCTTAAGTTTGGGTCAGTCACAGTGGTCAGGTATTCTGCCACTGTGTACTCTCTGTTTAGGGCCAAATAGCATTCTAGTTTGCTCTGTTTTTTTGTTCATTCTTTCCAATGTGTCAAGTAATTCTCTTTTTGTTTTCTCATGATTTGGTTGGGTCTAAATGTGCTGTTGTCCTGGGGCTCTGTGGGGTCTGTTTGTGTTTGTGAACAGAGCCCCAGGACCAGCTTTCTTAGGGGACTCTTCTCCAAGTTCATCTCTCTGTAGGTGATGGCTTTGTTATGGAAGGTTTGGGAATCGCTTCCTTTAAGTGGTTATAGAATTTAACGGCTCTTTTCTGGATTTTGATAATTTGTCTCCACTTTTGTGGATTGGGGTGATCAGTCCTTGGTTCCAAATATTGGGGAAGATGCCAGAGCTGAGGATGATGTTAAAGAGTTTAAGTATAGCCAATTTGTGGTCTGTATATTTTATCATTTCATTGAGGATACCATCAACACCACAGGCCTTTTTGGGTTGGAGGGTTTGTATTTTGTCCTGTAGTTCCTTCAATGTAATTGGAGAATCCAGTGGGTTCTAGTAGTCTTTAATAGTTGATTCTAAGATTTGCATTTGATCATGTATTTTTTTTTGCTGTTTGTTCTTTGTTATAGGGCCAAAAAGATTGGAGAAGTGGTTTACCCATACATCTGCGTTTTGGATTCTTCATTTACACTGAGCTGATTTCTGACATGCTGTTCCTTCTTTTTCCATAGTGTATTTCTGTATTGTTTTAGTGATTCACCATAGTGAAGGCGTAGACTCAGGTTTTCTGGGTCTCTATGTTTTTGGTTTGATAGGTTTCTCAATTTCTTTCTTAGGTTTTTGCATTCTTCATCAAACCATTTGTCATTGTTACTTTTCTTTGGTTTTCTGTTAGAGATTTTTAGATTTGATAGGGAAGCTGAGAGGTCAAATATACTGTTTAGGTTTTCTACTGCCAAGTTTACACCTTCACTATTACAGTGGAACGTTTTGTCCAGGAAGTTGTCTAAAGGTGATTGAATTTGTTGTTGCCTAATTGTTTTTTGGTAGGTTTCAACACTACTTTCCTTCCATCTATAGCATTTCTTAATATTATTCAATTCCTTTGGCTTTGATGCCTCATGATTGAGTATTGCTCTGTTCAAGTAGACTGTGATTTTGCTGTGGTCTCTCTCTCTCTCTCTCTCTCTCTCTCTCTCTCTCTCTCTCTCTCTCTCTCTCTCTCTCTCTCTCTCTCTCTCTCTCTCTCTCTCTCTCTCTCTCTCTCTCTCATATTGATGGCAGTGCTGCAGCATCTCCAAGAACAGTAAGAACCGGGAGAAAAATAAAGAAAAGAGAGTGTAGCAGCAGTCGAGTGAAGCTCACATCAATGTTTTCCATCGCATTTCTGTCAGAAGAGAGAAAAGGTAGAGAAAGGGAATTTTGGAGTCCTGCGGTTAGCTATATTTACTTGTCAACTTTATATAAGCTTATAGTGAATCATTCAGCTTTGGAGTGCTCACTAGAGAGGAGAACTGTGTTTTTGGTTACAAAATCCGACTGGATTTTTCAGGGATATCATCCTTTCAGAGAGAGAGAGAGAGAGAGAGAGAGAGAGAGAGAGAGAGAGAGAGAGAGAGAGAGAGTGAAATACAGAGTGAAATAGAGCGTGTGAGTGGGTGAAAGAGGTGCAGAGTCAGAGTGTGAGTGAGGGAATGAGGGAAAGAGAGAGGAAATAAGAGGAGGAGAGTGCATGACACAGAGAGAGGAGGAGAGTGAATAAGAGGGGGATCTAAAAAGAGAAAGGGTATTTACCTAAAACTGAGAGGCACATAAAGAGACAGAGAAAAGGAGAGAGAGAGAGAGAGAGAGAGAGAGAGAGAGAGAGAGAGAGGGGAGAGAAAGAGAGAGAAAGAGAGAAAAAGAAAGAGAAAGAGAGAGGGGGTAGTTACATAAAACAGAGGTTCAAGGGGATCCAGTAATTTGTCATGGCATCCTAAATCTCTCCACCACACCTTTTAACTGGGGGACGACCCTTGGTCTTCTGCTGTCTGAGAGTTGATTACCATTATAACACTAGAGAATACCTGTCACTCATATATACTCACACACACACACACACACACACCCACACAGTGGAATTTACGCACACACACACCACTTTAACACTTGAGAATACCTATCACACACACACACACACACACACACACACACACAGGTATTCACACTTGCACAGAAACACAGAGAGACAGACACATTTCAACACACAAATAAACACACACACACCTTCCTCACATCCTTCATTAGCTAATTAGGACATATGTCTGATTACCCCCACTTACTTGTAGACTGACTGACAGGCTAAAGTGCGGCCTGGTGTGTGTGTGCCCCATCTCTCCTCCACAGTCAGGGAAGACTAACCCATTACTCAATCTTGCTGCAGGTGGTTCACATTTAATTAACAACCAAATGGCCTTCCTTTGCTCTTATTATGGAGGAGAGGGGGGAGACATATCTACAGGGTAGAGAGGATATAGGGGAGGAAAAGAGGAGGGGAAGGAAGAGAGGGGAGGAGGGGGGAGACGTATCCACAGGGTAGAGAGGATATAGGGGAGGAAAAGAGGAGGGGAAGGAAGAGAGGGGAGGAGGGGGGAGACGTATCCACAGGGTAGAGAGGAGACACGCTGGTTCCTCTTTATTAGAATCACACTCTAAATGTAATGAACAGCTGACTGACAGGAAATCATGTCGGTGAGAGAGAGAGAGAGAGAGAGAGAGAGAGAGAGAGAGAGAGAGACACAGAGAGATATATATATATAGAGAGAGAGAGAGAGCGAGAGAGAGCGAGAGAGAGAGAGAGAGAGAGAGAGAGAGAGAGAGAGAGAGACACACAGAGATATATATATATAGAGAGAGAGAGAGAGCGAGAGAGAGAGAGAGAGAGAGAGAGAGAGAGAGAAAGAAAGAAAGAAAGAAAGAAAGAAAGAAAGAAAGAAAGAAAGAAAGAAAGAAAGAAAGAAAGAAAGAAAGAAAGAAAGAAAGAAAGAAAGAAAGAAAGAAAGAAAGAAAGAAAGAAAGAAAGAAAGAAAGAGAGAAGATTGTACCATACAGACTGTGTGCAGAGCATTATGTTTTTCTCCAACCATTATAGCTCCCAGTGCCAGATACAGATCTGACCTCAACCTATTGGTCCTCCCAGCCCTACACAGACATCCCAGGGCGCACCTCACTTCTACCTACGCTGTGCTGTGTTAGAGCCCTTGTGTGTGTGTGTGTGTGTGTGTGTGTGTGTGTGTGTGTGTGTGTGAGCCCTTGTGTGTGTGTGTGTGTGTGTGTGAGCCCTTGTGTGTGTGTGTGTGAGAGCCCTTGTGTGTGTGTGTGTGTGTGTGTGTGTGTGTGTGTGTGTGTGTGTGTGTGTGTGTGTGTGTGTGTGTGTGTGTGTGAGAGAGAGAGCCCTTGTGTGTGTATGTGTGTGTGTGTGTGTGTGTGTGTGTGTGTGTGTGTGTGTGTGTGTGTGTGTGTGTGTGTCTGTGTGTCGTGTGTGTGTGTGTGTGAGAGAGAACCATTGAGTGTCATAAAGCACCACTCATCTCTCTGGTCCCTGTGACTCTCAGCCTCACTACACAGCACAGTGAGTCAGTCAGCTGGTTGCAGCCCAGCAATTGTCCTACTCCTGACAGTACTGAATGTGTTAATCTGAGTTCAGGAGAATAGGATGGAATATCACACGCTAATGTAGGCACACATACAGTTATGTGCATACTGCAGAAACATTATGAATGATTAACTAACACCTACAGAATGCTCTCTCTCTCTCTCTCTCTCTCTCTCTCTCTCTCTCTCTCTCTCTCTCTCTCTCTCTCTCTCTCTCTCTCTCTCTCTCTCTCTCTCTCTCTCTCTGTAGTGAGGTCAGTTGTAGATGGGCTGACAGACGGGGTTGGCAATGCATGGGGACTGAGGATCTACAGCCAATTAGGACCTAGCTCAAATGTCAAGTGCTCACACCACGTTGTGTGGGGGACACACACACACCTCAGTATGCAGTGTGACTCTTGATTCTTGGCATTAACAGGACAGAGACTGCCGTCTGCATTCTAACACTGTCTCCTGTCCTCCATCGTGGAACCCTTAGAGTTGAAGCTTGACTTTAGACTGGATTTACATGGTTGATGTCTTGATGACACCTTTTGACTTGATTCATTTACAATGGAGTTGAACTGAACACAGATATGTACATGACCTTAGTCTGTGTGGCTATTAGAAGGTCTGGGGGAGCTTTGGGCTGATCTGAGAACAGCCAGTGTAATGGCCAGTGTATTGGTATCAAGGTGAGTAGAGGGCCATGTGTAGGTATCGAGAGGGGCTATTGGGTGAGTACACATGGACTGGGGTTGGTGGGCTTTGGGTGGAGGATGTTGTGATTGGGGGATTTTGTGAGTGTGTCTAGGGGAGGGGGACACATGGGCATTGGGCAGGGGGGTTAGGGGGAAGGGGACACATGGGAAGGGAGCTGGGGAGATAGTCCCATGGTGGTGCCATCTGGTGTCACTGACAGAGAAGGGCAAAGAGATGCCCTCTAAACTGGTTGGCATAGAAATACCACAGACCATGCTATCAGCTCTCTGACACACCTGCTACAGGAGGACTCGATGGTGGACTCAAACATGAAGATTGCAAACAAGATAATGGTGACATAATGGTGCATACATTTCAACCAATTTCAACCATCTTCCTCAGCATTAGTAATAGAGGAAAAATGACAAGAACAATATCCTCTCCCTGAACTCTACCTCCCAGACCACCTCACTCCCGGTCTACCCTCTGACCCTCTGACCTGTCACTTAGTCACCATGCCGACAGCTGACAGGTAACAGCCGTTCGTCAAAACCGGGCAGAGCAAGGTGAACATACTGTGACATCATCAGTCAGACGAGGGTGACAGCTGCAGCCATTAGTGTGTGTGTGATGTGTGTACCCTGTGCCTCCCAGCCCACGAGAGAGAGAGAAAGAGAGAGAGAGAGAGAAAGAAAGAGAGAGAGAGAGAGAGAGAGAGAGAGAGAGAGAGAGAGAGAGAGAGAGAGAGAGAGAGAGAGAGAGAGAGAGAGAGAGAGAGTGAGAGCCAGAGAGAGAGAGAGAGTGAGAGTGAGTGAGAGCCAGAGAGAGAGAGAGAGACAGAGAAAGAGAGGTGTGGCAGGGTGTGTTGACCTTCTGTATGTGGATTCCTATTGTCACTCAGAAGTTAATAGTCTACTACCACCCCCTACTGCCCACTGTGAGTGTCACTAAATGGACATAATGTACGTTTTTCAATTAGAGCTTCTGACAGGTTGGAATGGAGAAGGTTGTTGGAGTCTTAGATTACTCAAAATCAGAAACACTCACTTAAATCAGATACACATGCGCACACACACACACGAGCGTGTGCGCATTAACACACACACATACACACCACCCCCCACCCCGCCCACACACACACACACTCCAGATATCCATATTTCTAGGTTCCCCCAATGCTGTGTTAACTACATGCAGCTAGCTCCCTGCTGTTCTACCATCGCATGAAAAAACTAGACCATTAGAACAGACAAACACATCACAGGTGGCCAGAGAAAACCATGGCTATGTCCCAAATGGCACCCTATTCCCTATATAGTGCACTACTTTTGACCAGAGCCTTTCTTGTGGGCCCTGGTCAAAAGTAGTGCACTATAAAGTGAATAGGGTGCCATTTGGGATTAATCCAAATATAGATGACTGTATGAAATGTTAATATATGCAGGCCCCTCCCACCGTTGCCTTAGCCTACATAATACAATATGGCAATTAGATACACACATTTTTAAAAGTCATTGAATCTCCTTGATATATCCATCTGGGAATTGGGTTTGTTTGAAAGAAAGACGACATACTTCACCTGTCAGTAGTGTGTGTGTGTGTGTGTGGGGGGTACATTTATGAATTTGTTTGTGTGTGTCGATGTCTGTGTACTTTATTCAAGTTACTGTTATGACAGGACATTTTACTCACAGTCCCGAGCTGCTGCCATAGGGGGATGCTCATAATGCCTTCCTCTCCATGGTAACACGTCCTATGTGTTCTATCCTGACGACAAGAGACAAACAGAGAGGTGAGAGACAGAGAATGTAGAGAAAGACCCTCATTTAAATAGCATGCATATTAATACGGGTATCAGTCTAACACATGCATGGTGGAGATGCAGAGAAGAGAGGGATAAGAGAGGGATGGAGGTAGAGAGGTGGAGAGAAGATAGGGATGGAGGTGGAAAGATGGAGAGAAGAGAGGGGTGGAGGTGGAGAGATGAGAAGAGAGGGATAGAGGTAGAGAGATGGAGAGAAGAGAGGGATGGAGGTAGAGAGATGGAGAGAATAGAGGGATGGAGGTGGAAAGATGGAGAGAAGAGAGGGATGAGGTAGAGAGATGGAGAGATGGCGAGAAGAGAGGGATGGAGGTAGAGAGATGGAGGTAGAGAGATGAAGAGAAGAGAGGGATGGAGGTGGAGAGATGGAGGTAGAGAGATGGAGAGAAGAGAGGGATGGAGGTGGAGAGATGGAGAGAAGAGAGGGATGGAGGTGGAAAGATGGAAAGATGGAGAGAAGAGAGGGATGGAGGTGGAGAGATGGAGAGATGGCGAGAAGAGAGGGATGGAGGTAGAGAGATGGAGAGAAGAGAGGGATGGAGGTGGAGAGATGGAGGTAGAGAGATGGAGAGAAGAGAGGGATGGAGGTGGAGAGATGGAGAGAAGAGAGGGATGGAGGTAGAGAGATGGAGAGAATAGAGGGATGGAGGTGGAAAGATGGAGAGAAGAGAGGGATGAGGTAGAGAGATGGAGAGATGGCAAGAAGAGAGGGATGGAGGTAGAGAGATGGAGGTAGAGAGATGAAGAGAAGAGAGGGATGGAGGTGGAGAGATGGAGGTAGAGAGATGGAGAGAAGAGAAGGGAGGGATGGAGGTGGAGAGATGGAGAGAAGAGAGGGATGGAGGTGGAAAGATGGAGAGAAGAGAGGGATGGAGGTGGAGAGATGGAGAGAAGAGAGGGATGGAGGTAGAGAGATGGAGAGACGAGAGGGATGGAGGTAGAGAGATGGAGAGAAGAGAGGGATGGAGGTAGAGAGATGGAGAGAAGAGAGGGATGGAGGTAGAGAGATGGAGAGAAGAGAGGGATGGAGGTAGAGAGATGGAGAGAAGAGAGGGATGGAGGTGAATGTCGAGAACCGACTCGCATCTGTGAAAGAGCCGTTCATTTGGCTCCCTGATTTGCATACTGCTACTACTGCTTTTTGAGCTCCAGACAAACATTACCTGTAGAGTGTAGAGTTATACAACCATTAGCTGTAGAGTGTAGAATGAGAAAAACATTCTCAGAATGTTGTAATTCCTCACAGCAGAAACTATAGGTAGTGAGGAGACAGCCTTATTCTGCTCAATTCATGCAGTGTGTAAAAAAACAATTCTTCCTTTTTTCTGCAAGCTTTCTGACATTTAACGATCTGACATAACGGTACACCAGGTAGAACCCTTTTGTGTTCCAGGTAAAACCCTTCCTACATTGAATCAAAAGGGTTCTACGTGGAACCAAAATGGGTTCTTCAAAGGGTTCTGCTATGAGGACAACCGAAGAACCCTTTTAGCTTCTAGATAGCACCTTTTTTTCTCTAAGAGTGTAGGCAACCTTTTAAAGTGGGGCTGAATTTCCTGATTTAGCCTTGGTTTCAATTCTCCTCTTCAGGAAATGCAACTGAGACAGGAAATGCAACTGAGAACGAGAGTTGGGTCTTGGAGGCGTGTTTTGATGTAGGTGCCTCTTGTGTGTGTGTTCGAACGTGGGAAGTGTTTGTATTTTCACTCTACCAAAACAGTACACAGACTAGCTAGCAAGCTAGCCAACTTTTTCACCAATTAGCTTCAACCGGCTGGTGTGCGACCATGGCAAAGTTGGTTTGACTTTGGATAGCCTATCTCCGGGGTTAGTTAGGGACCGTCAATAAATTACACAATATAAATGGGACAATATTTTCATGTAACACATTCATTTAAGTGCTTTCAATATTTGTATATGAATTTCTACAATTTAAATTTGGTTTGAGGTTTTTAAGTCATAAAAATATGGAGCTATTGACATTTTCAAATATTGTTTCAATTTACTGATGGTCCCTCACTTGCCCCATAGAGATATCGAATATCAAACCAAATTGACCACAGGCAGCACGATCTGGTCGCTTGCAACTGCGTTCCGTATTGATGATTACTTGGGTGCTGCCCCCCCAAAGAATCAGTGACATTCAATGTTTTCCTAATTATCTCGCAAATCACAGTAAATCCTCCTCTCTCTTCTCTGTTTTAGATGAGACTGACACACTGTAACCCTCCTCTCTCTTCTCTGTTTTAGATGAGACTGACACACTGTAACCCTCCTCTCTCTTCTCGTCACGAGCACAATCCTAACGATCAAGTCCCGGTTCAGAACTGCGTCGCCATGGCAACTGTCATCAAGTGGCCAATAATTCCAGCAGATTCTGTCTGGTCCAATTTGCCCAGTCAAGAGAGCGCTTTCTCCAGTTGAGTTGGTACTGTTGCTGCTACTGTACATAACGCTAACGGATTGTAGTAGTGCACTATAATGGGAATAGGGTGCAATGTGGGACACAGGCAGTAATTGATGAGGGCCTTTTTGACTGACTGAGAAAGACACTTTCACTTGGCTGCTTGAGGAAAAGTACAATTTTCAACAGAAAGATAACTTGGTGATTTGCTGTTCATTATAACATCCCAACTGAAACCCACATCTGGTTGAGAGTGCATTTGACAGTCAGAGAGAGGGAGAGAGGGATCGAGGGAGTGAATCATTGTGTCTGACAGGGAGAGAGAGACTAGGTGACAACTCCTTGTCCTCTCCCTTGACCACATAACTTCATTTGCTTAGCATCTCCCTCCCTCGCTCTCTCCCTCCATCCGGGCGGCAGGTGGTCTAGTGGTTAAGAGCGTTGGGTCAGTAAACGAAAGGTTGCTGTTCGAGTTCCCGAGCCAACTAGGTAAAAAAAATCTGTCGATGTGCCCTTGAGAAAAACACTTAACTCTAATTGTGCCTGTAAGTCTCTCTGGATAAGAGTGTCTGCTAAATGACGTAAAATGTAACTCCATCACTCCCTCCTGTACAGTTGTGCTGACTGCCCAAAAAAAATATCCTGGCCACGAGGGGACCATGCTCCTGCTCCAACAGTTTAATTTCCAAATGGCACCCTATTCCCACCCTATTGACCAGAGCGCTGTGGTCCCTGGTCAAATTTAGTGCACTATATAGGGAATAGGGTGCCATTTGGGATGCAACCATTGTCTCAAGACGGATCAGACCCCACTGAGAGGAAATATTTCCATTTACCAAGGATATATTTTAGCACAGATCTAGGATAAAGTAGCCCCTCTGCCTATGTAATTGCATTCATTATGATCTAAAATGCAAAACTGATCCTAGATCAGCTGTTGTACTCCGAGATGCTTTGTGAATAAGGCCCAGTTCATTGCACGGCCCAGTTCATTACAGAGGGTACTATCATTTTGCTACAGACTCTACTGGCCCCTAGTGGCCAAAAGAAGAAGTGAGAGAGAAAGAGGGAGGAAAGGAGGCAAGAAGAGAGCGAGGGAACATTCACACAGACACACACACAGACACACACACACACAGACACACACACACACACAGACACACCTCCAGTAACAGTCTAAACCCTGTGAGTTGGGACTCCTCCAGTAACAGTCTAAACCCTGTGGGTTGGGACTCCTCCAGTAACAGTCTAAACCCTGTGGGTTGGGACTCCTCCAGTAACAGTCTAAACCCTGTGGGTTGGGACTCCTCCAGTAACAGTATAAACCCTGTGGGTTGGGACTCCTCCAGTAACAGTCTAAACCCTGTGGGTTGGGACTCCTCCAGTAACAGTCTAAACCCTGTGGGTTGGGACTCCTCCAGTAACAGTATAAACCCTGTGGGTTGGGACTCCTCCAGTAACAGTATAAACCCTGTGGTTTGGGACTCCTCCAGTAACAGTCTAAACCCTGTGGGTTGGGACTCCTCCAGTAACAGTCTAAACCCTGTGGGTTGGGACTCCTCCAGTAACAGTCTAAACCCTGTGGGTTGGGACTCCTCCAGTAACAGTATAAACCCTGTGGTTTGGGACTCCTCCAGTAACAGTATAAACCCTGTGGTTTGGGACTCCTCCAGTAACAGTCTAAACCCTGTGGGTTGGGACTCCTCCAGTAACAGTCTAAACCCTGTGGGTTGGGACTCCTCCAGTAACAGTCTAAACCCTGTGGGTTGGGACTCCTCCAGTAACAGTATAAACCCTGTGGTTTGGGACTCCTCCAGTAACAGTCTAAACCCTGTGGGTTGGGACTCCTCCAGTAACAGTCTAAACCCTGTGGGTTGGGGCTCTGGCCCCTATTGCCTAAGACAGTGGGAGAATCTCAATTGCATTTCCTTGATTCTTCACGTCCTCTCTCCTCACCTCCTTCTCAAAACCCATTGGATGAGAAGGCGGTGAGGAGAGAGGACGCGAGGAATCAAGGCAATGCAATTGAGATTCTCCCACAATTTCTTAATCATGGTCCTGAAGTTAGCTGAAGTTTGTAATGGGTGATTAAAGAAAACTGAACCATGGATTACAGCTTCTCCTGGCCCATAGACTACTTTCAGGGTAAAAATCACGTTGTAAAATAGTGAACTACTCCTTTAAGAAACGCTGTCTTTAGCAATAGTGGCCTTGTTGGCAAGAGCCCAAACCCACTGGGTGTATATCTTTAGATTGAGCGTCTGTGTGTGTATGTAGATTGAGCCTCCCCTATGCTACTGACAGTGCTAGGGTTTAATAAAGAAGAGGATTGCTTATTTAATAAGTGTGTGTGTGTGTATGTGTGTGTGCGTGTGTGTGTGTGTGTGTGTGTGTGCGTGTGTGTGTGTGTGTGTGTGTGTGTGTGTGTGTGTATGCCTTCTATAAGCCTCTCCATAAAGACACAGGACATATAGTCAAAGTTAAAGGTTGAATAAGTCAGCATTTTGTCCACAAAAGTACCCACATTTCTATTATATGTAAATATGTATTATTAGTTAATGCCATAATGTAGTTATTTTGTTAGATATGTCTCCCTATGAGCTGAAATCATATTGTTATTTGTTGGGGCTATGCAGATGTTGCCTCCCTCTGAGCCAGGTGCTGTTAGTAGGCAACCCCCTTGGACTTGCCCAGGCAAAAGCCAGTGTGACAGACTTGCTAGCAAATGTTTGTTATGAAACTAAATAAATATCTGCACTCAGACCCACAAAACGTGTTTGAAAGACTCAAGATAGTGTTGTCAGACAAAGCAAGGAAAGTAAACATCAAAACGTGATGTGATGTAGTTTTATTGGAATGTGCAGCTGTTGTTGGTAAGTAATGAATCTGCTATAGCTTCTGATCCTGTAGGAAACACTGGCCTAAAAACACATGAGAAAGGGAAAGTGTGTGTTGGTTGCAAGAGAGAATATTGTGTTTGCTTGTGCAACATAAAGTGTGTATTCTGCAGGCAAGTGAAATGTAAATGTTTATTTTGGTGTTTCCAGAAAGCAAGCTAGTGCTTCCAAAGGAGGAAGTTTGTCAACTATGAATGTCCTCTTTTGAAACAGACTTTTTGCATATTTAGCATATGGCCTCGCTGAGACCGCATTGTGGTTTCATCCCTTCTCTCTCTCTGTGTGTGTTAATGTGTGTTTGTGTGTGTGTGTGTCTGTATACGGTGAGGCATCTTCAAAACAGCTTGAGAACAAGGTTCTGTTTGCGCATGTGCAGCAGCGGCAGGACCTTATCATATCCTGTCTGTCAGAACGGTGGCAAGGACAGTTCAAGTTTGGAGCTTCCTTCTCTACTAACCGTGCTGTCTGGGGGAATCTAGGTATGTATCCGTTTCCTTTACAGTGTTTCTTGTTGTTGTTGTTGTTGTTGTTGTCTATAGGATTGTGTATTCATTAATGATGTGTCAAAGTTGACGTATTTTGGGTTTCTGTTACAGAACTATGCCTTTGTTTAACTTCTCTATCCTGTTCTCCCCCTTCCTTCCTTTATCTCTCTCTCTCTCTCTCTCTCTCTCTCTCTCTCTCTCTCTCTCTCTCTCTCTCTCTCTCTCTCTCTCTCTCTCTCTCTCTCTCTCTCTCTCTCTCTCTCTCACCTCCCTCTATCTCTCTCCCCCTGAACTCCCCCCCAGACTCCCTGCTATGGAGGCAGTAGGTAAGTATGACTTTACTGCCACTGCTGACGACGAGCTGAGCTTCAGGAAGGGAGACAACATAAAGGTAAAGAGGACAGCAATCCCCTTCTACACTAGTAGTGTACACTAGCAAGGGCACATACTGTAGTAAACATAAGTAGACAACACTTATGTCGGAATAAATACTCCATACAACTGTCATGAGCACTCTCTCTCCCTGGTAGCAACATTAATTGCATTCAATTATCTTCCACTCTGCTCACCTCCCTCTCTCTACTCAGCCTAACTAGCTCCACCTGCCCTGCTCTGCTCTTGTTACCTGGCCAGCTGCACTGCATTTCCCACTCACCATCCTCACCTTGCCTCACTCTGTTCTAATTACTCTGCCAGCTGAACTGCATTTCCCCACTACCTCTCCCAGTATATCAAGCCCTGTTTTTCAGCCAAGCCCTGTCAGATCGTCTTCAAACCCGGACCAGTAACCTGCCTGTCTGCGCTCTGACTCCTGTTTGTGATACCGATCCTTTCTTGACTGCCTCCTTGTTCTACTGCCCCGTCTATCCCAACCTGCCTTCTGGACCTCGACTACTCTCCGATCTTCAGCCCCTCCGGTAACTCGTTTCTGCCTTCTGTCTCTCACCACGATATTTGCCCAGCCCTGATCTGTACTTCTGCCTGCCATTCATATTGCTGTTGTGTGTGTGTGTTCCCCCAGGTCTCCGACCACCAGATGAGCGTGCCCAGACGTTTCACCACCCTCAGCCCGATACGCCGCTCCATCACTGGGGAACACACACACTAAGCACTTGGACTGGACACCCCCGGACATTTGGTGACCCCCGGAGCACAGGTACCCACAGGAGGACCCTGAAAGACCCCTGACACCCCTGGGACTCCTTTTCCCGCCTGTAACCTTGAATAAAGAACTCTGAATTTGAACTTGCGCTCTTGGGTCCTCTTCTGTTCGTGACAGAACGATCTGACCATCATGGACCCAGCGCACTCCCTGACCACGATGGAGGAAGAGCCAGAGAGGACTGCCCTACAGCGACTGGAACGCTCTGAGGGAGACATAAATCGGATGGCTGGCGACATCGCTTCCCTTCTCCAGCTATTCAACCAGCAGCAACAACAGTTCCAACTGCAGCAACAACAGCTAGCCCAAGCCCTGCAACTACTCTCAAGCCCGGCTACTCCACCTGCACCCCCCTGGTCCTTTTGTTCCTGTACCACCGATACTCCTTCATCCCTCCGCTGGAGGTCCCAATGCTGCAGGCCCGGCAGTGCTGCCACCAGATCCCCACGCTCCTGAACCAAGGATTGGGAACCCGGAACGTTTCGATGGCAACCAGAAGCAAGTAAGACCATTCTTGAGCAGCTGCCGAATCCAGTTTGCACTACAGCCCAGGACTTTCTCAACAGAGGGAGCCAAGGTGGGGGTATGTCATCACACATCTCACCGGTCGAGCTCGGTTGTGGGGAACGGCGGAATTCGACCGGCAAACCCCAGCCTGTGCCTCCTTCAGTGCCTTTGAGGAGGAGATGTTAAAGGTCTTTGACCTAGGCTCGCCCACAGCCGAAGCGTCACAAGCTCTGCTCACCATCCGTCAGGGCAATCGGACAGTGGCAGACTTCTCCATTGACTTTCGTACCCTGGCCAGTCAAAGCTCGTTTAACCCAGAGGCACTGGTGCAAGCCTTCCTCCATAGCCTGGCGGACTATATCAAGGACGAGCTTGTTTCCCATGACCCGCCCTCAACGCTTGATGCCGCCATTGACCTTGCCGTTCGCATTGACCGCCGTATACAGACCCGGAGGAGGGAGAAGGGCCGTCTCAGTCAACCTGCCATCCGTACTCGGGTCGATACCGCTTCTGTCCAGCCCCTGCCTGTCAAGTCCCATAGCCAACTCAATCAGCCTGAGCCCATGGAGATTGGCCGTGCCTCTCTGACTCCCGAGGAGCGTCGGCGCCGTCTAAGCTCCAACCTTTGCCTCTACTGTGGTGGCGAGAATCACCGTGTCGCTACTTGTCCGGCAAAAGCCGCAGCTCACCAGGTGTAGGGGAGATCCGGGTGAGCTCAACAAGCCTTCAGTCTCCCTC
The DNA here is from genome assembly GCF_020615455.1 of Coregonus clupeaformis. NCBI lineage: Eukaryota > Metazoa > Chordata > Actinopteri > Salmoniformes > Salmonidae > Coregonus > Coregonus clupeaformis. The sequence goes on from NW_025533538.1 coordinate 84,364, forward strand.
CATCCGAAAGACCCTGCTTCATCTCCGCCTTCAGCTTTCTGACAAGACTCATACATTGGCCGCCCTTGTGGATTCCGGAGCCGAAGCAAACATCATGGACCCTGAGCTTGCACAGCAACTGGGCGTGAACCATCATCAACTGACACAACCCATTCCTGCACGAGCCCTGGATGGGCATCATCTTGGCACTGTCACTCATATCTCCGCCCCTGTGACAATCCTGCTGTCAGGAAACCACCAGGAGTCCATCCAGTTTCACCTCCTACACTCACCTGGCCAACCACTCATTCTTGGATACCCGTGGCTCCGTCAGCACAACCCCCACATCGACTGGGAGACAGGAACAGTCCGTGAGTGGGGAAGGAGTTGTCACCAGACCTGTTTAAGGGGGGCCACCCTGCCCGTTCACCGGGAAGGATCTAGCGCTACCTCCGACATATCCAATGTTCCGGCCTGTTACCACAGCCTGAAAGAGGTGTTCAACAAATCCAAGGCGACATCTCTACCCCCCACACAGACCCTATGACTGCGCGATTGATCTCCTGCCTGGCACAGCACCTCCCAAGGGTCGTCTGTATTCACTGTCAGCCCCGGAAAGAAAGGCCATGGAGGACTACATTAATGACTCTCTTGCCTCCGGGATAATTAGACCGTCGTCTTCCCCTCGCAGGAGCGGGATTCTTCTTTGTCGGCAAGAAGGACGGTTCTCTTCGTCCATGCATAGATTACCGGGGTCTGAACGACATCACGGTTAAGAATCGCTACCCACTGCCCTTACTTTCGTCTGCCTTCGAACTGCTGCAGGGAGCCACTGTATTCACTAAGCTGGACCTTCGCAATGCCTACCATCTGGTGCGGATGAGGGAGGGAGACGAATGGAAGACAGCGTTCAACACACCAACCGGCCACTATGAATATCTCGTCATGCCCTTCGGCCTCACCAATGCCCCAGCAGTTTTTCAAGCCCTAGTGAATGATATCCTCAGGGACATGCTAAATACGTTCGTATTTGTGTACCTTGACGATATTTTAATATTCTCAAAGACTCTGTCAGAACACACGCACCACGTCCGGTTGGTCCTGCGCCGCCTGCTGGAGAACTCTCTTTTCGTGAAGGCAGAGAAGTGCGAGTTCCATGCCAAGACCGTTTCATTCCTGGGGTATGTGGTGACCGAGGGCAGCATTCAGATGGATCTCACGAAGGTGTCGGCTGTCACTTCCTGGCCAGTTCCTGAGTCTCGGAAGAAGTTGCAACAGTTCCTGGGCTTTGCCAACTTTTATAGGAGATTCATCAGAAACTATAGCACAGTGGCTGCACCCCTCACGGCGCTAACCAGCACTAAACAACCGTACCAATGGACATCAGCTGCTGATAAGGCCTTCAATATCCTCAAGACATGTTTCACTTCTGCTCCCATCCTCCAGATGCCAGATGCAGCAAGGCAGTTTGTGGTGGAGGTAGATGCTTCGGACGTGGGAGTGGGTGCAGTGCTTTCTCAAAGAGCAGCTGAGGATGGCAAGATGCACCCCTGTGCCTTTACTCCCGTCGGCTAACCCCTGCCGAATGCAACTACGACATTGGGAACCGCGAGCTGTTGGCTGTCAAGCTCGCCCTTGAAGAATGGCGGCACTGGTTAGAGGGGTCAAAGGAACCATTCGTAGTGTGGACAGACCACAAGAACCTGGAGTATATCCAAACAGCCAGGAGGCTGAACTCCCGTCAACAGCGGTGGTCTCTGTTCTTTACGCGCTTCAATTTCACGCTCTCCTACCGCCCGGGATCTCGCAACATCAAACCTGATGCTCTTTCCCGGATGTTTCAGAAGGACGAGACCACCGCCATGACAGCTCCCATTCTTCCCAGCCACTTGGTCGTAGCGGCCCTCACCTGGGAGATCGAGAAGCAGGTCATGGAGGCTCTTCGGGACCAGCCAGGTCCAAGCACCAGCGCCCCCAACCGTCTGTTTGTTCCAGCAAATCTCAGGTCACCTGTGATTCAGTGGGGGCACGAATCCCGTCTGGCCTGTCATCCCGGCATCACTCGCACCCTTCATCTGGTCCGCCAGCGGTTCTGGTGGCGGGGGATGAGACGGGATGTCCGAGAATTCATCCGAGCTTGTCCCACTTGTAACCGAAACAAGACTCCCAACCAGCCTCCTGCTGGGTTGCTGCAACCCCTACTCATACCCAAGAGGCCCTGGTCCCACGTTTCACTGGACTTTGTTACGGGCCTTCCGCCCTCTGACGGACACACAGTCATCCTTACCATTGTTGACCGCTTTAGTAAGATGACCCACTTCGTGCCCCTTCCCAAACTACCCTCTGCTAAAGAGACCTCCCAGGTGGTCCTGGAACATGTGTTTCGTATCCATGGCCTACCCCAGGATATAGTGTCAGACCGGGGCCCGCAATTCTCAGCAACCTTTTGGAAGGAGTTCTGTCATCTCCTTGGGGCCACCGCCAGCCTATCGTCTGGATTCCACCCGCAGTCAAACGGCCAGACTGAACGCATGAACCAGGAGCTGGAGAAGGCACTGAGGTGTGTGGCTTCCCAAAATCCCCCGGGCCTGGGCTCAACACCTGCTCTGGGTGGAATATGCCCATAATTCACTCACCAGTTCCTCCACCGGGCTCTCCCCCTTTCAGTGTGTCTACGGGTATCAACCTCCACTGTTTGCCAGCCAGGAGGCGGATGCCACCTGTCCGTCTGCTCTTGCGTATGCCCGCCGCTGCCGCCGCACTGGGCCCAGGCTCGCACTGTGCTCCTGAAGTCTGGAACCAGCTACGCCGTCGGTGCCAACCGACGGAGGACCCCAGCACCTACTTACCGGGTTGGTCAGAAGGTCTGGCTGTCTGCCCGGGATCTGCCGCTGCGGGTTGTATCACGAAAGCTGGCCCCTCGCTTCATTGGTCCTTTTCCTGTGCAGAAAGTCATCAGTCCAACGGCGGTCCGACTTCAGTTGCCCGCTTCCATGCGGGTCCACCCCACCTTCCACGTCTCCAAGGTCAAGCCGGTCCATGAAAGTCCCCTGGTCCCTGCAGCTCCGGCGCCACCTCCTCCGCGCCTCGTAGATGGCGGTCCTGTCTTCACCGTCCGGCGGCTGCTCCGCTCAGGCGAAGGGGTAGGGGTCTCCAGTACCTCGTTGATTGGGAGGGATATGGTCCAGAGGAGAGGACCTGGATCCCGGCCAGGAGGATAGTGGACCGGACCCTTATCACTGACTTCCACCGACTACATCCTGATCAGCCTGCAATCCGTAGGGGCCGTCCAAGAGGGGTTCCTAGCCGTCCGGCCCGCCCTGCTCCTGTCTCAGTGCCTGTCCTGTCTCCCCGACCGTGACCCTCCAGCTCCTTCTGAGGATGAGGAGATTCACTCGGACCGCTCGGAGGAGTTCTGACCCGCCGCCTGCTCCCCTCCACCCTCCCGGCATGATGTTGTTCTTGGGACTTCTGGGGCCGTCCCCTTGAGGGGGGGTCCTGTCATGAGCACTCTCTCTCCCTGGTAGCAACATTAATTGCATTCAATTATCTTCCACTCTGCTCACCTCCCTCTCTCTACTCAGCCTAACTAGCTCCACCTGCCCTGCTCTGCTCTTGTTACCTGGCCAGCTGCACTGCATTTCCCACTCACCATCCTCACCTTGCCTCACTCTGTTCTAATTACTCTGCCAGCTGAACTGCATTTCCCCACTACCTCTCCCAGTATATCAAGCCCTGTTTTTCAGCCAAGCCCTGTCAGATCGTCTTCAAACCCGGACCAGTAACCTGCCTGTCTGCGCTCTGACTCCTGTTTGTGATACCGATCCTTTCTTGACTGCCTCCTTGTTCTACTGCCCCGTCTATCCCAACCTGCCTTCTGGACCTCGACTACTCTCCGATCTTCAGCCCCTCCGGTAACTCGTTTCTGCCTTCTGTCTCTCACCACGATATTTGCCCAGCCCTGATCTGTACTTCTGCCTGCCATTCATATTGCTGTTGTGTGTGTGTTCCCCCAGGTCTCCGACCACCAGATGAGCGTGCCCAGACGTTTCACCACCCTCAGCCCGATACGCCGCTCCATCACTGGGGAACACACACACTAAGCACTTGGACTGGACACCCCCGGACATTTGGTGACCCCCGGAGCACAGGTACCCACAGGAGGACCCTGAAAGACCCCTGACACCCCTGGGACTCCTTTTCCCGCCTGTAACCTTGAATAAAGAACTCTGAATTTGAACTTGCGCTCTTGGGTCCTCTTCTGTTCGTGACAACAACACTGTCTTGCAAACCCATTGTTAGTTGATAGGCGCTAACATGTTGGTCGCAGGCCTTTGTTATCGCATACAGTAAGCTATGTTGTGAGACAGTGAGTAAATTGGAAAGCATGGATAAGTCATACAGTATTCACAGCATTTCCTGTTTGCACTCTGTGACTTATTACATTTACATTTTAGTCATTTAGCAGACGCTCTCATCCAGAGCGACTTACAGTTAGTGAGTGCATAATTGTTTTTTTTTGTTTTTTTTGTTCATACTGGTCCCCATGTGGGAAACAAACCCACAACAAACCCACAGCCATGCTCTACCAACTGAGCTACATGGGACTATATATATACACATTCTGTGTGTGTGTGTGTGTGTGTGTGTGTGTGTGTGTGTGTGTGTGTGTGTGTGTGTGTCCCACTCCTCTGTTCTCTGTAGATCTTGGGCCCCGATGATGACTGGTTGAAGGCTGAGCTACATGGAAAGGAGGGATTCATACCACGGAACTACATCAACATACACCTGCCCAGGTCCTACTTATTACCCAAGACAATCAAGCAGTAGTGTGTGTCTGTGTGTGTCGGCTATGTGATGTCTGTGTGTAAGCAGGTGTGAACAATATCCGATGTTATGAAAAGTACTAAATACTATTTTGTTTACTGCTCTCCCTCTCCCCCCTTCTCACCCACTCTCTCTCTCCCCCTCTCTCCTCCCTCCCCCTCTCCCCCATCTCTAGTTGGTACCAGGAGAGTGCTAGTCGAGGTGAGGCCCAGGAGTCTCTCATGGCCCAGCCTATAGGATCCTTTCTGATCAGGGGCAGCGAGAGCTCCCCAGGAGATTTCTCCATATCCGTTAGGTCAGTGTGTGTGTGTCTTTACATTAAAAAGTTAAATGAATGTACACGACAACATCATTGGCCACATATTCGCCTCATATTTGCACCATATCACTATACCTACCTACCTCTCCTCTCCTCTCCCAGACACGAGGCAGACGTGCAGCACTTCAAGGTGATGAGAGACAGCAGAGGGCAGTATTACCTCTGGGCTGAGAAGTTCAGCTCCCTCAACGAGTTGGTGGACTATTACAAGAACAACTCTGTCTCTAAACACAGCCGCGTCTATCTGCTGGACACAGTAACACAGGTACTGGTTATAAGTAGTTATAAAGGGTTTATAAGGGTTTATGAAGGGCTTATACCTAGTTAATAAAGGAGCTGGTGGAGTACTATATGAAGAACTCTGTCTCTAAACACAGCCGCATCAATCTGCTGGACACAGGAACACAGGTAGGAGTATAACTATGGAGGATCCCTATTCAGTAAATGATGGTATAGTCTAATTCAAGCTTGATTAGGATAAATAGCTAAAACTGTTAATTATCGGTTTATCGAATCTGGAAAAAAATGTTATAACAGTGCTCTCTCTCTCATTTCACTTTTCTTCCTAGGAGAGGGGATTCAGCCAGACCAGGCCATCAGTCCCATCCTCTCAGCCCCAGTTTCACCAGCCCCAGCCCCGCGCACCCCAGCCTCACCAACCCCTGCCCCGCACACACCAGCCTCACCAACCCCTGCCACGCGCACCCCAGCCTCACCAACCCCTGCCCCGCGCTCCCCAGCCTCACCAACCCCTGCCCCGCGCACCCCAGCCTCACCAACCCCTGCCCCGCACACCTGACCCTATACCCCCACCACAGGTAGTATACGCTCAACAACTAAATCCCTCCTCTGTGTGTGTGTGTACATGTATGTGCCTCCATGCATGTGTTTGTATGTCTAGAATCTAGCTATGTGTCTAATCAACCCCTGTGTGTGTACCTGTGTTCCAGCGTGCGGCCGTGACCACGGGGGGCGGTGGTCTGATGCAGGTGAGAGCTCAGTATGACTTCAACGCCGAGGAGAAGGACGAGCTGAGCTTGAAGGCCGGTGACATCATCGAGGTGCTAGAGTGTTCCGACATGTCATGGTGGAAAGGAAGACTGAGGGGACGAACGGGACTGTTCCCTTCCAACTACACCAACCCTGTATGAGAGAAAATGGTTTCAATTAGCATTTAGAGCAAAATAATTATCTTCATTCACATTTTAGCAGACGCTCTTATCTAGAACGACTTACAGGAGCAATTAGGGTTAAGTGCCTTGCTCAAGGGCATATTGACAGATTTTTCACCTTTGTCGGCTCAGGGATTTGAACCAGTGACTTTTTGGTTAATGGCCCAACACTCTTAACCGCTACGCTACCTGCCTCCCTAACAATAGTCATATTTTTGGTTTTCAAGTTCAATTGACCATACATGAAAGAGAGAGAGAGAGAGAGAGAGAGAGAGAGAGAGAGAGAGAGAGAGAGAGAGAGAGAGAGAGAGAGAGAGAGAGAGAGAGAGAGAGAGAGAGAGAGAGAGAGAGAGAGAGAGAGAGAGAGAGAGAGAGAGAGAGAGAGAGAGAGAGAGAGAGAGAGAGAGAGAGAGAGAGAGAGAGAGAGAGAGAGAGAGAGAGAGAGAGAGAGAGAGAGAGAGAGAGAGAGAGAGAGAGAGAGAGAGAGAGAGAAAGATAATGATTAGCTTTAGCATTAAATATATATATAAATTGTAACTTTCTTTCTGGTTTATTATCAATGTACTTTACCATACCATAGGCTTATGTCAGGATAACACAGCTATTTAAAACGTCATTTTGTGTCAGAACTCAATTATTACTGTATGATTATCAAATAACATGTATTTTCTGTAAGTCCCTGTATAAAGCCTTATGTTAATCAATGTTGCACCAATTCCCGGAAGAGCCACAAACATCTGGGTTGTTTGAAGTCCAACAATAATCACAGTCTGACAGTCACGTGCATGATAGCCACATACAGGTTGGGCGCTTCCACGGGGTGCTTTCCGTCATATAACAAGATATGTATCGTTCCGCCCCTATGGCAGGTAATGCCTCGTTCAAAACAACTGGGAACTGGGAACTCGGAAATCTCTGACTTCCGACTTCAGTGCGTTCAAGACAACTGGGAACTCGGAAAAAAACGACCTTTTGAATGGTCATCAAACTCGGAATTCAAGTAGCTCGAGGATGCCCGAGTTCCGACTTGGAATTCCGAGTTGGATGACCATTGAAAACGATTTTTCACTGACGGAGCTCGTTTTTTTCCGAGTTCCCAGTTATCTTGTACGCACTGAAGTCGGAATTCGGAGATTTCCGAGTTCCAAGTTCCCCGTTTTTTGAACGCGGAATTTGAGGTTAGCCGTCAAAGTCAAACGTCACACAGGTAGCCTAGGTAGGTGACAGTGCATCTTCCGGGTCCTTTTCAAACCACACCGGAGCGGTTGTGGGACTTGTCCCATAGGCTTCAGTCCAGCGGTGACACAGCGGTGTCCAGCCATGGCCGAGTCCCAGCTAACATGCATGGAGGACGGCCACATCAAAGAGAAAGTCCCGGAGTCCAAACCGGAGTTTTACTACAGCGAAGAACAACGCGCGGCGGTTGAACAACTGCTCAAAAACGGTGACGGCGCGTTCAAAATGCGACTGAAAGAGGACAAAGTGAAAGACTTTCTCTCGGCCCGTGATATTAAAACGATAAGGAGCACTTTCAAAGAATATGACACTGAAACTGAAGATGAAGAGAAGTGCGAAGAATCAAAGGCGAAACCCGACGATTCCAAAGCGGGATCAGGGCCCCATTCGACGTACTGGCCACAGATGTCGGATACAGAGGTGCCACCGTTGGATCTCGGTTGGCCCAAGGGGGGTTTCTTCAAGGGGGTCACGCGCGTGGCGGTTCACACGCACCCGCCAAAAGAGAACGGCCCCCACATCAAGGAGGTCATTCGTAGGCTGATCCAAGAAGCTACCAAGGTGAGATGTGAGCTGTGGGGATATACTGTTAAATAATTATGTAATAACAGGACTAATGCTTGTGTTGTATTGGTTTATTATTGGGATAGTGATAGCCCTGCCCTATGTATCTAAAATGTGAGGTAGGTATCTAACTCATGATGCCATTTTTTTTAATTATTAGGATAGTGATAGCCCTGCCCTATGTATCTAAAATGTGAGGTAGGTATCTAACTCATGATGCCATTTTTTTTCATGGGAAAGTAGGCTATATAGTAATTTATCAGAGAACATTGAAATGCATTAGTCTGGGGGGAGGAGAGAATGGATGGTTTGCACAAATGAAGGACTGATTATTAGAGCCATGTCTCAGCAGAGAGAGAAAGAAGAGGTGTGTGTGTCTAAACTCGTAGAGCAGTGATCATCAACTAGATTCAGCCGCGGGCCGATTTTTGTTCTTGAGCGGATGGTTAGGGGGACGGAACATAATTACAAATAATTTGTAGACTGCAAATTGACCGCAAGAAGGCCAAACAGATATGTTTGACTAAAACATAATCATTTCAAACCTTCATTACGTTTGTATACGATCACGTGTCTCTCTATTATGCGTTGCTTGTTCTTGTGAACAGATTTCTTACATTTAAATCACTTGGAGCTGATTTCCTGGTGTTTTTACAGTCTTATGTCCAACAGTGATTTTTTTATTTATTTATTACTTTTTTCTCCAGAACTTGGGGGGCCATCAGGTGGGCCATGAATCCTGTCTGAGGACATTTTTCATTGTTGAACACCCTCAATGAACTAACAGCTGATTTCCCTATTACACAGGAAACCCTGTTGAACCAGCAACCTGTCTGTGTAATACTACTGTTGTAAGAGCTAACTCTTGTATAAATGGCACATTCGGTCAAGTAAATTAACGTTAGGCTAATTTCATGATTAGGCTATTCAGAGAACACACACACACACACGTCTCTACTTTCCACCTTTTTTGGATGCGTACAACCTCACATTAAAACAACACACACCTGAGAGATAAAGGTGGTTCTATTCCATTTTGATGCATGAACAAATCACTCAGCATGTTGGCAGCACATAACAGGGGGAACTGGAGTCAGGGCTGCTTATTTGAGTTGCCTTAAGTAACGTTTGTTTTATAGTGTCACTAGAGACTGAGTCATTTTGGACCCACCCATCTAGACCCAGTCAGTCAGCCAGTCAGCCAGTGAGTCATCCAGTCAGAGCCATATATATAGTCACTCAGACCCAGCAAGCCAGCCAGCCAGTCAGTCAGCAAGCCAGTCAGTCAGTCAGCAAGCCAGTCAGCGAGCCAGTTAGTCAGTCAGTTAGTCAGTCCATGACACATTTTCTCCCTTTGTACAACTAGGTCTTAGAAGAAGGATCAGCTTCCCCTCCCCCAATCCTAACCTTGACCATTAGTGGGAGAAATGTAAAACTGACCCAAGATCCGGCTTCATCAATAAGTGCATCGACGACGTCGTCCTCACAGTGACCGTACATACATATCCCAACCAGAAGCCATGGATTACAGGCAACATCCGCACCGAGCTAAAGGCTAGAGCTGCCGCTTTCAAGGAGCGGGACACTAATCCGGACGCTTATAAGAAATCCCGCTATGCCCTAAGACGAACAATCAAACAGGCAAAGCGTCAATACAGAACTAAGATTGAATCCTACAACACCGGTTCTGATGCTCGTCGGATGTGGCAGGGCTTGCAAGCTATTACGGACTACAAAGCAAAACCCAGCCGCAAGCTGCCCAGTGACGCAAGCCTACCAGACGAGCTAAATGCCTTTTATGCTCGCTTCGAGGCAAGCAACACTGAAGCATGCATGAGAGCAACAGCTGTTCCGGACAACTGTGTGATCACGCTCTCCGTAGCCGATGTTAGCAAGACCTTTAAACAGGGCCAGACGGATTACCAGGACGTGTACTCAGAGCATGCGCGGACCAACTGGCAAGTGTCTTCACTGACATTTTCAAGCTCTCCCTGACCGAGTCTGTAATACCTACATGTTTCAAGCAGACCACCATAGTCCCTGTGCCCAAGAAAGTGAGTGTAACCTGCCTAAATGATTAACGCCCTGTAGCACTCACGTCGGTAGCCATGAAGTGCTTTGAAAGGCCCACTCCAATTTGCATACCGCCCCAACTGATCCACAGATGACGCAATCTCAATCGCACTCAACACTGCCCTTTCCCACCTGGACAAAAGGAACACCTATGTGAGAATGCTGTTCATTGACTACAGCTCAGCATTCAACACCATATTTGTTTTATTTAACCTTTATTTAACTAGGCAAGTCAGTTAAGAACAAATTCTTATTTACAATGACGACGCTGGGCCAATTGTGCGCCGCCCTATGGGACTCCCAATCACGGCCGGTTGTGATACAGCCTGGAATCGAACCAGGGGGTCTGTAGTGATGCCTCAAGCACTGAGATGCAGTGCCTTAGACCGCTGCACCTCTCGGGAGCCCATAGTGCCCTCAAAGCTCATCACTAAGCTAAGGATCCTGGGACTAAACACCTCCCTCTGCAACTGGATCCTGGACTTCCTGACGGGCCGCCCCCAGGTGGTAAGGGTAGGCAACAACACATCTGCCACGCTGATCCTCAACACTGGGGCCCCTCAGAGGTGCGTGCTCAGTCCCTCCTGTATTCCCTGTTCATCCACTACTGCACGGCCAAGCACGACTCCAACACCATCATCAAGTTTGCGTGACGACACGACAGTGGTAGGCCTGATCACAGACAACGATGAGACAGCCTATAGGGAGGAGGTCAGAGACGTGGCAGTGTTGTGCCAGGATAACAACCTCTCCCTCAACGTGATCAAGAAAAAGGAGATGATCGTGGACTACAGGAAAATGAGGGCCGAACAGGACCTCTATACTAGGTGGTGTCAGAGGAAGGCCCAAAGAATTGTTAAAGACTCCAGTCACCCAAGTCATAGACTGTTCTCTCTGATACCGCGCGGCAAGCGGTACCGGAGCGCCAAGTCTAGGTCCAAAAGGCTCCTTAATAGCTTCTACCCCCAAGCCATAACACTGCTGCTACACACTGTTTATTATCTATGAATAGTCACTTTACCCCTACATACATGTACAAATTACCTCGACTAACCTGTACCCCTGCACATTGACTCGGTACCGGTACCCCCTGTAAATAGCCTTGTTATTGTTATTTTATTGTGTTACTTTTTATTTTATTTTTACTTTAGTTTATTTAGTAAATATTTTCTTAACTCTATTTCTTGAACTGCATTATTGGTTAAGGGCTTATAAGTAAGCATTTCACTATAAGGTCTACTACACCTGTTGTATTCAGCGCATGTGACAAATAACATTTGATTTGATTTGAGATCAGCACCTAGGGGCAACTTCGCCCTGTCAAGTGAGTGAAGGAGAAAATATGAAGTAATTTCTCAGCGGTGTGTGTGTGTGCCAAACAGGATTTAATGGAACGCTGCAGCCTGATGCTTTGAACCAGTTTGTTTTCTGTTATGAGAAATGGAGAGAATGTGGTTGCAAGTACACACACACACACTCAGGAGTGATACGGGGACCTAAGTAATCAGGTGTGGTGTGTTTAGTTTAGCATACTGTGGTTGTCTTCATCTACATTCGGTAGAATAGATTACTGCGTAATCGACATCACAACATTTACATGGATGGCATTAACAATGAGTGGATTTTGTCGCAGCTACTGTTAGTTGGAAGACATTGTGGTGTTGTAGGTTTTATCTTGAATTATTTCATAACTTGTTGTTTCTCTTGGCCCATACTCATAAAGTGTATGTCTTAGAGTAGGAGTACTGATCTAGGATCAGGTCTCCCTGGTCCATGTGGTTGTATTCATTATGATCTAAAAGGCAACACTGATCAGCACTCCTACTCTGGGAGGGTTTGGGAACACAACATAGGCCCTTTTGTTACAACAGAGAACACTTCACTCAGCATATTTCCTCTGGAGAATGCCATGTAACAGCATACAGCCTTTTCCTTGTCTGAATGAGAACATTAATGTGAATTAAGAAACATTTTACTCCTACACCCTTTCCCAGCACTGAGGTCATCTCAAGGATAAAGCTTTTGTAGGCATGCTAGCTAAGCCTTGTTCACATTGGCAGTTTGAAGTGACTCAAATCCTATTTTCTTGCATATCCGATTCAAATCTGTTATTTTTCCTGAAGTCTGAACAGCCAAAAACCACATGGAATCGGATATTTCAAGACATGTTTCAAACCACCTTTGTAGGCCCTTTCAAAAAGGACTTGTTTTGAAAGTTGGATCATCTTATCCTTTGAGGCTTGAAAAAAATTAAAATAGTGTTCAAACACTATGATTTTGAACATTCAAAGCAACAGGAAACATCCATGGCGGGCATTTTTGTCACCTTAGCTTGCTACATAACTTCTGATTAATAGGAAGCATGAGTGCCACCAATCAACCTACACCACTGCGCACACACCCGTCATTACTATGACAACTAGCGTAGATAGCCATGTCAGCAAATGACTGCTGTCTGAACACACACAAATCTGATTTGGCCACTTGTAACTTGCTGTTTGGACAGTCAGTATTCCAAAACTGATTTGAAAAACAAAAGTGATTTGAGCATTAAGGCCTGTGGTGTGAACAAGGCTTTAGTTTCATATTCTGTCACTGTAAGGGCCTATCTTTCTTATCTTATCTCAAATACCTAGGTGTCTGGTTAGACTGTAAACTCTCCTTCCAGACTCACATTAAGAATCTCCAATCCAAAGTTAAATCTAGAATCGGTTTCCTATTTCGCAACAAAGCCTCCTTCACTCATGCTGCCAAACATGCCCTCGTAAAACTGACTAACCTACCGATCCTTGACTTCGGCGATGTCATTTACAAAATAGCCTCCAACACTCTACTCAGCAAATTGGATGTAGTCTATCACAGTGCCATCCGTTTTGTCACCAAAGCCCCATATACTACCCACCACTGTGACCTGTACGCTCTTGTTGGCTGGTCCTCACTACATATTCGTCGCCAAACCCACTGGCTCCAGGCCATCTATAAATCACTGCTAGGCAAATCCCCGCCTTATCTTAGCTCATTGGTCACCATAGCAACACCCACCCGTAGTCTGCGCTCCAGCGGGTATATCTCACTGGTCATCCCCAAAGCCAACACCTCCTTTGGCCGCAATTCCTTCCAGTTCTCTGCTGCCAATGACTGGAACAAATTGCAAAAATCTCTGAAGCTGGAGACACTTATCTCCCTCACTAACTTTAAGCATCAGTTGTCAGAGCACCTTACCGATCACTGCACCTGTACACAGCCCATCTGAAATTAGCCCGCCCAACTACCTCATCCCTATATTGTTATTTATTTTGCTCATTTGTACCCCAGTATCTCTATTTGCACATCATATCTTGCACATCTATCATTCCAGTGTTAATACTAATTGTAATTATTTTGCACTATAGCCTATTTTATTGCATTACCTCCATAACTTGCTAAATTTGCACACACTGTATATTATATGTATTTCTGTTGTATTTTTGACTTTGTTTTGTTTTACCCCATATGTAACTCTGTGTTGTTGTTTTTATCGCACTGCTTTGCTTTATCTTGGCCAGGTCGCAGTTGTAAATGAGAACTTGTTCTCAACTGGTTTACCTGGTTAAATAAAGGTGAAAAAAAAATAATATATATATATCTTACTCCCAATAGACTTTACTGGTATTGCTATTTTATTTTGTTACTTTAACATTTATTTTTGTTTTATTTGTTACTTTAGTTTATTTTGTAAATATTTTCTTAACTCTATTTCTTGAACAGCATTGTTGGTTAAGGGCTTGTAAGTAAGCATTTCACGGTAAGGTCTACACCTGATGTATTCGGGCGCATGTGACAAATAAGATTGGATTTGATTATGCCCATTTCGTTTTGTGTACAAGGAATTCCTATATCTCATGTATTATAAAAACATACACTCCTTGTGATGCAGACTTGTCACGCCCTGGCTCTGGGGACTCTTAAATGTTGAGCCAGGGTGTGTAGTTTCTATGTTTAGTTTTCTATTTTTGAGTTTCTAGATCGTGTAGATCTATGTTGGCCAGGGTGGTTCCCAATCAGAGGCAGCTGTAGTTCGTTGTTTCTGATTGGGGACCATACTTAGGCAGCCTGTTTGGCACCAGTCTGTGTGGGATCTTGTTCAGTATAGGTATGTTATTAGTCTACCTTGGACTTCACGTATCGATTGTTTGTTGTTTTGTTCGTGTTCAGTACGTTAATAAATATGTACGCTTATCACGCTGCGCCTTGGTCCGTCTCATCCGTAAACGATCGTGACAAGACTGAAAAGGCAGTGTTGTGTTGTGGACACATTCAAGTAAATGTATCGGTTTCATCTTAGTCCCGAGAGTTCTAGGTCCATGGAAATTCCTACATTTTCAATAATTCCCTTTCCATATATCGCCAACTGAAAAGAAAGTGAAAGCTAAGCAGAACAGAACCAGTTCTGAGGAAAGATAATAACTGAGATTCCACTTCCTAGTTCATTCCTCAGGTGTTTTTATGTTGTGTTAAATCCCTCCCCACATACCTGTCTCTGTCTCTGCTTTGTCTCTGCCAGCCTGGTAGCGTTGGGGCAACTAGGAGACATGTTGGGTCAACTACAGGGATTTTTCTGCAATTGAAATCCTTAGGCGGACCGCCTAAGCGGTTTTTCGGGCCGCCTATGTCCAAACAATATAAAAAATAAAATAAAATAAAAAAATACAGGACAAAAATATATATATATAATATATATATAATTTTTGGGATGGAAAAACGCTTTCAGTGTACATTTAAACCACTAAAACCAGATATAAAGTTTGTATTAAAGATAATGGACATATGGATTTTTTCATAATGTAATCTTTGCGAACTAACAATCACCTAAATTAAAGCTCAGGGAGAATTGAAAGTTCCCAAAACAATGAATTTAGCAGTATTTATTTTGTTATTATGTTTGAGAAAAATAACACAACATTAGCCATGGCAAAATGCATAGAACTGCAGGAAATTAGATTTAAAATGCAACATTTTCTCTCCGCTCCATTGTAAAATGTGTAGAATTGCAGGAATTGGTTTAAAAATGCAAAAATGTCTCTACACCACCAAGATGGCACTGTTTATAAGCATTTATAACAACCTGGGTTTAGTATATGTGTTTTCTGTAGGCCCAGCTTGTGCTTTCAGTCCGACAGTCAGTGATTGTTGTATATGGCCTTTTGTCAGGGAGGTTTTTCATAGTTTTATTGACTTTCAAGTTATATGATTTACTACTATTGTTCTTAATGACTTTTTATTTCCATTTATTGTTCTAGCTATATTTCATATACATTGTGTAAATTGTATGGCTTTTAAATTAAGTTGTTGACAGACCTTTAAATAAAGTTTGATTTGAATGTATTTGCTGTGTTTCTCCCTCCAGTTTGATTGTATTTGAATACCCCTGACTCTATGTGTGTTTAAATAAAGATTGATTGTATTAGTTTTTCTGAATAAGCTTTGATTGTATTTGTATCTTTCAGGTGTTAGCTATAGTAATGGACCTGCTGACAGACATCCAGATACTGCAGGACCTGCTGGATGCAGCGTCGCGGCGCTCCGTGGCCATCTACATCCTATTGGATGCTAGCGGGGTTCCACACTTCCTGGACATGTGCTGCAGGCTGCAGGTCGGTGCTCAGCACCTACGGGTAAGAGACGGTCCCTCATACTGAAGCAGAGGAGCATTGAAGGCTTTAGGCTACTCACATATGTGTTGTACTATGGCCCTGTGTCATGTGTGATCATGTGACATGCCTGGGGGACCAGTACAGAAAATAAAAAAAAGTATGAAAATGTATGGACTCACTACTGTAAGTTTCTCTGGATAAGAGCGTCTTCTAAATAACTAAAATGTCAAATGATCTTTGGCATGTTAAATTCAAAAGATTTCTATGTTAATATTCACAGATGGTAGTTTAGATATGCTAGGCTTAACACTGATGAGTTGATGGCTTTCTGTGTGTATGCATAATCTTGCTTGTCTGCATGCATTTTGTTTATGACTGTCAAGTTACCATAACCCTAACCCTTTTATATAACTGTGTGTGTTGTATCGTTCAGAATATCAGGACTCGTACAATTCAGGGTCCAGGGTTGGGTCTGTCCTTCGGTAGACTCCCTGGTTCTCTGTGTAGTAAATACATGCTGGTTGATGGGGACAAAGTCATGTTCGGCTCCTACAGGTGAGAGAAAGCAGCTGTATGTGTCTCTCTCTCTCTCTCTCTTTTTTCTCTCTCTCTCTCTCTCTCTCTCTTCTCTCTTCCTCTCTCTCTCTCTCTCTCTCTCTCTCTCTCTCTCTCTCTCTCTCTCTCTCTCTCTCTCTCTCTCTCTCTCTCTCTCTCTCTCTCTCTCTCTCTCTCTCTCTCTCTCTCTCTCTCTCTCTCTCTCTCTCTCTCTCTCTCTCTCTCTCTCTCTCTCTCTCTCTGTCTTGTGTGTGTTACTGTGTGTTCACGTTCAAGACATAACATATCTGTGTTCTTTCTCTCCTAGCTTCTCTTGCTGTGTGTGTTTGTTTCACTGTGTCTTTGTTGAAGACCTAAAAATAATTATTGTGATCTTTTTCTCCTCTAGCTTCTCATGGAGTTCGTCTCGGATGGACCGCAACATGATCACGGTTATGACTGGCCAGGTGGTCGACTTCTTCGACCGCGACTTCTGCGAGCTCTATGCCGTCTCTGAAAAACTAGACCTCTACAAGGAGTTCAGCCTCAGCCCACCTCCTAACATGGCCGTCCCCGCGCGGCTCAAAGTGGAGCCCGTAAAACCCCAGTTACCAGCAGCCACATCCAGATTCCAGGTCAGTCTAGGCAACTCGCGTAGAGGTGATCTCCAGGTGCCTGCACATAAATACCACAACCCCAAATACTCTCTGGTGTACGGGAATAGTATTCCTGGACTGACGGGGTCCTTGCAGGATCTACCAGGCAGAGAAAAGACGGCTATAACGGCGGGACCTGAGGGACTAATGCAGGTGAGCAGCGAGTGGTTGGATAAACTCACTCCACTACCATCCGAAGGCGGGAAAGTAGGGACGACAAAAAACAACGGAATTCTGGAGAAGAAATCCCGCCCTTCTTTGAAGAAACTCTTCAAGGTGAAATTGACAGCCAATCAAAGCGCTGTCACCGGGGGTGATAGCCCGGCAACCAGTCCAATCCCCTCCCCCACATCGTTGGGAGCCAATAGTATGGAGGAGATGGATAACCTTGAAGTTATGGTGAAACAACCAAAGAAGAGTAAGAAGTCTAAAATGGGCCTGAAGAGTGTTTCCCTACAGACTGTCAGCACACAAGACAATGAGAGTAAGTTGTTTTTGTTGTCTAAATATTTGAGCTCAGTTTGATTCTCTCTCCCTCTCCCTCTCCCTCTCTCTTTCTCATTGTTATGTCAATACCTGTATCTCTTCGTTTATCTCTCGATCTCTCAAGTCATTTAACCGTTGCACTAATTTCCTCCCTCTCTCTTTCTTTCAGGCGTGAAGAGCCGTAGGCGATCAACGAAGAACAAATGTAGTCAATCCTGATTGAAACCAGAGTCAATCCGGAATCAAACCACCCCACTCAACTGGTTCTCTGTGGACTTCCATAATATCTTTGGGATCTTGTGCAATAATTACTATAATGTGTCAATTCTACTTGCTCAGTACAGAGATATTCTATGGACAAACAGAGCTTTCCTGTGCCTTAAAGCTGAGATCTGCAATAGGTGGAACAGCGCCACTGGCCCCAGGCACATTTGTTATTGTTTTTATTTTGAGGAAATGTTCATCCAGCATCGTGGTAAATATAAATCGGAGTATATACTCTGCTGTTCTATCGCACGTGCAATGGTGTGCAATGAAAACATTGTTGGTTGTTTGAAGTAACGTCTTTGTTGTTGTAATATTGCAAATGGACGTGGCAGTTTCACTGCTATGGATTCCAGCTCACTGAACACCAAGTTTGTGATACTTATTTTGCCATGTAAAGAATAATGTCATGTTGCGTTGTGAAGTCTTGTATGTAATTAATGTATATTTTAGGTGTATGTTCCATATTGTGACCAAAGTATGTCAATGATAAGTGGATTGTGGAATGGATTTGAATGGATATTTGAGTGTGTGTTTATTCAGTACATTAAAAAAAAATGTATTTCTGAGTTTGCGAGTCATGTAAACTTTGTGGCCTGATTCACCAGTGGTAGTCATGTGTGATGATGTTTAAGGTTTCTGTGGTCATGCTTTATCTTCGGTAAAGGCACTGGAGATAGTGATGGTTTTGGTCTGCCATCTAGTGGCTGTAGATCAGATTGAGCAGAAAATATTCAATAGTTGGAACACTTGCTCTGACGCTCTGACGTGTGTGTGGGAGGGTGGAGTAGTTTAGTACTGTGTTGCTGATGTGACCAAGCATTATCACTTCCTCACAAATATATTGTATGATATATAATATACCCCTCCCAATCTCTCCTTCTCATCCCCATCACTCTCTCTCTCTCTCTCTCTCTCTCTCTCTCTCTCTCTCTCTCCCTCTTGCTTTCTCTCCACCCTCCACCCTCTCCCCCTTCTCTCTGGGTGTGTTTGCAACAGTTCTAAGCCTCTCTCTCTCTCTCTCTCTCTCTCACACACACACACATCCCTCCTTCCTCTGGGTGTTTGCTACAGCTCCAACCACAAAGAGGAACCACAGGCGTGAGGGGATCTGATGCAAGGGAGGGCCGATGTGTGTGTGGCGCAACACTAAAACAGGAAGTACAGAGGCACACAGGAAGGCGATGAGAGGTGTTGATGACTAAAGACCACTGTTCGTTCAACACTGCCCCAACATAAACGCTGATCTGGGGTCAGTTTGGCATTTCCCCCCACTAATGGTTAATGTTAGGATTGGGGGAGGGGAAGCTGATCCTAGATCTGTACCAAGGTGAAACTACACCCTGGATCATTAGAAACACAAAGGGACCACTGAGGTTTTAAACACCTGTAGGAATATTTTTGCATACCAGTCATTAGCCTTTGACTCATTAATGTAGACCTATAATAATCATAAGATAATAACTTGGCTATACCATTGCTACAGACTCAAAGTTTGTTTTAAGTTTTCTCAATACAAGACAAAACCATAATGGTATGAGACAATATGTTATGTCCATTAGAAAACGGATAAGGAGGTTGGGTTATACCACTGTTAGTTTTGTCAGATGAGGAGATGAGAGATGGTCCTATTTTCTAGTGTGTTGTTCCAAACACCACCGGCAGGGGTCACTTCTCTATAGAGATCAGTGTCGTACACGCACACACATGCAACAAACAGTAAGAGGAAGTGAGAGATAGAGGAACCTGTGTTTTTTTCTGTGTGTGTGTGTTCAACTGGAACTTGCAGGTGTCCCTTTCCTTCTGACTGAAAACAGGACTGGCTGCTCTCAGTAGGGTGGAATTGCCCCTGACCACTGATCTTTCTTATTTTTATTTATTTATTTAACCTTTATTAAACCTTTATGATCTAAGGTCAGTTTAACATGAACTCTCTGATGGTTGAGAATAGGACTGGGAGAGAGGGAGCTGATTCTAGATCTGTGCTTACAGGCAACTACCACCCAAAGTAATCTGACATGTCCACAATGGCCTTTATATGGCATTTATTAAATAATCAATTTAACAATTAAAGAACGAGTAAAAATAAAACATGAATAGAAAAACATGGTAGAGACAATAATTCAGCATATGTACTCCCAAAATATTGCATTATATGTCCTAGAGTAACAGCATTTCTGTATGTGTTTGGTGCTTGTATGGCGTGACGGTGACAGAAGAGTTCTGTGTGTTTGGTGCTTGTATGGCGTGACGGTGACAGAAGAGTTCTTTGTGTGTTTGTATGCTATCTCTATGATATAAATACTGTGTTGACTTCCTGGTGAGATGTGATGGTTTCTCTCTCTCACCAATGCATTATCATCTATAGACATAGTGGATAGAACAGATACAATAACCAGGAGACTCAGAGATCCTCTCTACAGTATTAGCATACAGAGACAAATATATTTCAGTCATTTAGCAGGCACGCTTATCCAGAGCAACTTACAGGAGCATTATGGGTTAAGTGCCTTGCTCAAGGGCACATCAACAGATTTGTCACCTAGGCGGCTCGGGGATTCGAACCAGCAGCCTCGTGGTTACTGGCCCAATACTCTTAACCACTAGGCTACCTGCCGCCCTAGTGCAGTTGGTGAAGCTAGCAATGTTTGAGGTGGTATCTATTTACATGATGTACGTCCAGAAGATAGAACAGGTATGATAAACCATACTTATAACAGCAGACAGACTAGGAGTCACAACAGACCGGTGTGGTCTGGTAATAATACAGAGAGGGCCGCGTTTCAAATGGCACCCTATTCCCTATTTAGTGCACCACTTTTGACCAGGGTCCATAAGGCTCTGGTTGAAAGTAGTGCACTATATAGAGAATAGAGCACCATTTGGGACACAATCATAGAGTCATACAAGGACAGTAGGTGGAATTAGCCATGCTTGAGGTCGTATCTATCTGCCTTATGTACACATGAGAAACCGCTCTTTTGGCTTCGCTTCTGTCACCTTATCAACAAACGGTATTTATAGGTCACGTTGACAGTTATTGACAATGACATTATTTCATCTCACAGGATAAGAAGGAAGTCCTTTGACACGGTGTTGTTCAAAATGAGAAGTCCCTCTTCCAGACAGTACACAGTTCCACCCTTTTAATCCTGACAAAAGTCCAAGTCAGTCTTCCCCCCAGCAGTCTTCTCAGGACTCTTCTTGCAACAAAAAAAATTCCCTCAATTCTCATTATGACAAAAGTTCCTTTCTAAGTTAGAAAGTCCTCATTCTCACTGTTGAAAGTGTCCAGGTTCCCAATGCTTAGTCAGTTCAACTGAACCAAAGTCCATTGACTGTGCTATTTGTTGTAGGGGTTCCATCTCCATCTGTGATGCAGTACTGTGATTGATCCACAGGGGGTGCTGTCCCGTCTCAGTCTTGGGGAGCCTGGTTGATCACCTTCTTCTTACGGACCGACACCAGGTCATAGAACGGGTCCTTGGTGATGCTGGCTCTGTAACGTGTGATAACAGGATGGTGGGTTGTTAATGGTGTTGTGAGAGCGTGTGTAGCCTACACAACTCCACCCTAAGCAACATAGAGGAACTACAGTACGTCAACGCCTACGTCACTGCTCTATCCGCTTCAATCAAATACTAAATAGTAGCTAGCAAGATGGAGAGCAAACGACCTTAACTAAAACCACTGCAAAGGTTTTGCCTGCAAACTTTGGTTTTGAATCGCGACATTCTGGCATGTACTGCAATGGCGCAGGAGGAGATGGTTGCCGTTTTACGGGCTCCTAACCAATTGTGCTATTGTGTGTTTTTTCACGTTATTTGTAACTTATTTTGTACATAATGTTTCCTCCACTGTCTCTTATGAACGAAAGAGCTTCTGGATATCAGGACAGCGATTACTCACCTTGTACTGGATGAAGATTTTTTATTTAACGAGTCGGACGCGAAGGATTTACTTCAGACAGGAAAACGCTCATCCAGAGGCGGCGCTCCTAGTGGCCGGGGACTTTAATGTAGGGAAACTTAAATCCGTTTTATATAATTTCTACCAGCTTGTTAAATGTGCAACCAGAGGAAATTAAACTCTAGACCACCTTTACTCCACACACAGAGACGTGTACAAAGATCTCCCTCACCCTCCATTTGGCAAATCTGACCATAATTCTATCCTCCTGATTCCTACTTACAAGCAAAAACTAAAGCAGGAAGCACCAGTGACTCGGTCAATAAAGAAGTGGTCAGATGACGCAGATGCTAAGCTACAGGACTGTTTTGCTAGCACAGACTGGAATATGTTCCGGGATTCTTCCGATGGCATTGAGGAGTACACCACATCAGTCACTGGCTCCATCAATAAGTGCATCGATGACGTCGTCCCCACAGTGACCGTACGTACATACCCCAACCAGAAGCCATGGATTACAGGCAACATCCGCACTGAGCTAAAGGGTAGAGCTGCCGCTTTCAAGGAACGGGACTCTAACCCGGACGCTTATAAGAAATCCCGCTATGCCCTCTGACGAACCATCAAACAGGCAAAGCGTCAATACAGATTGAATCGTACTACACCGGCTCCGACGCTCGTCAGATGTGGCAGGGCTTGCAAACTATTACAGACTACAAAGGGAAGCACAGCCGTGAGCTGCCCAGTGACACGAACCTACCAGATGAGCAAAATTACTTCTACGCTCGCTTTGAGGCAAGCAACACTGAAGCATGCATGAGAGCATCAGCTGTTCCGGACAACTGTGTGATCACGCTCTCCGTAGCCGATGTGAGTAAGACCTTTAAACAGGTCAACATTCACAAGGCCGCATGTCCAGATGGATTACCAGGACGTGTACTCAGAGCATGCGCTGACCAACTTGCAAGTGTCTTCACTGACATTATCAATCTGTCCTTCAGACTGAGTCTGAAATACCAACATGTTTCAAGCAGACCACCATAGTCCCTGTGCCCAAGAACACTAAGGTAACCTGCCTAAATGACTACAGACCCGTAGCACTCACGTCTGTAGCCATGAAGTGCTTTGAAAGGCTGGTCATGGCTCACATCAACACCATTATCCCAGAAACCCTAGACCCACTCCAATTTGCATACCGCCCCAACAGATCCACAGATGATGCAATCTCTATTGCACTCCACAGTGCCCTTTCCCACCTCGACAAAAATAACACCTACGTGAGAATGCTATTCATTGACTACAGCTCAGCGTTCAACACCATAGTGCCCTCAAAGCTCATCACTAAGCTAAGGACCGTGGGACTAAACACTTCCCTCTGCAACTGGATCCTGGACTTCCTGACAGGCCGCCCCCAGGTGGTAAGGGTAGGCAACAACACATCTGCCACGCTGATCCTCAACACTGGGGCCCCTCAGGGGTGTGTGCTCAGTCCCTTCCTGTACTCCCTGTTCACCCATGACTGCATGGCCAGGCACGACTCCAACACCATCATTACGTTTGCCGACGACACAACAGTGGTAGGCCTGATCACCGACAACGATGAGAGAGCCTATTGGGAGGTCAGAGACCTGGCCGTGTGGTGCCAGGATAACAACCTCTCCCTCAACTGATCAAGACAAAGGAGATGATTGTGGACTACAGGAAAAGGAGGACCGTGACCTCTGCACACCAAGACAGTTGTGCAGAGGGCATGACAAAGCCTATTCCCCCTCAGGAGACTGAAAATATTTGGCATGGGTCCTCAGATCCTCAAAAAGTTATACAGCTGCACTATGAAGAGCATCCTGACTGGTTGCTTCACTGCTTGGTATGGCAACTGCTCGGCCTCCGACCGCAAGGCACTACAGAGGGTAGTGCGTACGGCCCAGTACATCACTGGGGCCAAGCTTCCTGCCATCCAGGACCTCTATACCAGGCGGTGTCAGAGGAAGGCCCTAAAAATTGTCAAAGATTCCAGCCACCCTAGTCATAGACTGTTCTCTCTGCTACTGCACGGCAAGTAGTACCGGAGCGCCAAGTCTGTGTCCAAAAGGCTTAACAGCTTCTACCCCCAAGCCATAAGACTCCTGAACAGCTAATCATGGCTACCCGGACTATTTGCATTGTCCCCCCCACACCCCCTCTTTTACGCTGCTGCCACTCTCTGTTTATTATCTATGCATAGTCACTTTAACTCTACCTACATGTACATATTACCTCAATTACCTCGACTAACCTGTGCCCCCGCACATTGACTCGGTACCGGTACCCACTGTATATAGCCTCGCTACTGTTATTTTACTGCTGCTCTTTAATTATTTGTTATTTCTTTTTCTTTTTTCTTTTTTACTTAACACGTATTAAGAGAGTAGTGTGCCACTAGAGATCCTGGTTCGAATCCAGGCTCTGTCGTAGCCGGCCGCGACCGGGAGACCCATGGGGCGGCGCACAATTGGCCCAGCGTCGTCCAGGGTAGGGGAGGGAATGGCCAGCAGGGGATGTAGCTCAGTTGGTAGAGCATGGCGTTTGCAACGCCAGGGTTGTGGGTTCGATAAAATAATGTATGTGCTAACTGTAAGTCGCTCTGGATAAGAGCGTCTGCTAAATGACTAAAATGTAAATGTAAATGTAGTGTGTGTGTGTATCTGTGAGTGTGTCTGTGGGAGGAGCTGTAGGAGGACAGGCTCATTGTAATGGCTGGAATGGTATAAATGGAACGGTATCAAACACATCAAAACACATGGGAACCACATGTTGGACTCCGTTACATATATTCCATTCCAGTCAATACAATGAGCTCGTCCTCCTACAGCTCCTCCCACCAGCCTCCACTGGTGTGTATTCTTCCATGTGTTCTAAGTACCGGATGCTCTCTATCCATGTGTCTCGTTCGTCAGCGGTAGCGGCACAGATCATGTATGACTGGTGTTTCCCCTCCACCACTCTGCCGTCTGTCTCTGTCTTGCAAGCCTTGATCTTCTGACCCCTGCTGTTGGGGTTATACAGCTCCAGACAGTACTGTGGAACACAAAGAGACAGACATGAGCAATCAATCAATATTCTGTAAGAGTGAGTAGTATATTCTTACTGTTTTTTTCTCTCTCTCTCTCTCAATTCAATTCAATTTAAGGGCTTTATTGGCATGGGAAACATATGTTAACATTGCAAGTGAAGTAGATAATAAACAAAAGTGAAATAAACAATAAAAATTGACAGTAAACATTACACTCACAAAAGTTCCAAAAGAATAAAGACATTCCAAATGTCATATTATGTATATATACAGTGTTGT
Source organism: Coregonus clupeaformis (assembly GCF_020615455.1). Taxonomy (NCBI): domain Eukaryota; kingdom Metazoa; phylum Chordata; class Actinopteri; order Salmoniformes; family Salmonidae; genus Coregonus; species Coregonus clupeaformis. The sequence continues at coordinate 109,347 of NW_025533538.1, forward strand.
AACGATGTGCAAATAGATAAAGTAGAAAAGGGAAAATAAATAAACATAAATATGGGTTGTATTTACAATGGTGTTTGTTCTTCACTGGTTGCCCTTTTCTTGTGGCAACTGGTCACAAATATTGCTGCTGTGATTGCACACTGTGGTATTTCAAATCAAATTTTATTGGTCACATGCGCCGAATACAACAGGTGCAGACATTACAGTGAAATGCTTACTTACAGCCCTTAACCAACAGTGCATTTATTTTAAACAAAAAAAGTAAAAATAAAACAAAACAAAAAAAAAGTGTTGAGAAAAAAAAGAGCAGAAGTAAAATAAAGTGACAGTAGGGAGGCTATATACAGGGGGGTACCGTTGCAGAGTCAATGTGTGGGTGCACCGGCTAGTTGAGGTAGTTGAGGTAATATGTACATGTGGGTAGAGTTAAAGTGACTATGCATAAATAATTAACAGAGTAGCAGCAGCGTAAAAAGGATGGGGTGGGGGGGCAGTGCAAATAGTCCGGGTAGCCATGATTAGCTGTTCAGGAGTCTTATGGCTTGGGGGTAGAAGCTGTTGAGAAGTCTTTTGGACCTAGACTTGGCACTCCGGTACCGCTTGCCGTGCGGTAGCAGAGAGAACAGTCTATGACTAGGGTGGCTGGAGTCTTTGACAATTTTGAGGGCCTTCCTCTGACACCGCCTGGTATAGAGGTCCTGGATGGCAGGAAGCTTTGCCCCAGTGATGTACTGGGCCGTACGCACTACCCTCTGTAGTGCCTTGCGGTCGGAGGCCAAGCAGTTGCCATACCAGGCAGTGATGCAACCAGTCAGGATGCTCTCGATGGTGCAGCTGTAGAATTTTTTGAGGATCTGAGGACCCATGCCAAATCTTTTTAGTCTCCTGAGGGGGAATAGGCTTTGTCGTGCCCTCTTCACGACTGTCTTGGTGTGTTTGGACCATGATAGTTCGTTGGTGATGTCGACACCAAGGAACTTGAAGCTCTCAACCTGTTCCACTACAGCCCAGTCGATGAGAATGGGTCCACAATCATCTCCTTTGTCTTGGTCACGTTGAGGGAGAGGTTGTTGTCCTGGCACCACACGGCCAGATCTCTGACCTCCTCCCTATAGGCTGTCTCATCGTTGTCGGTGATCAGGCCTACCACTGTTGTGTCGTCGGCAAACTTAATGATGGTGTTGGAGTCGTGCCTGGCCATGCAGTCATGGGTGAACAGAGAGTACAGGAGGGGACTGAGCACGCACCCCTGAGGGGCCCCTGTGTTGAGGATCAGTGTGGCAGATGTGTTGTTACCTACCCTTACCACCTGGGGGCGGCCCGTCAGGAAGTCCAGGATCCAGTTGCAGAGGGAGGTGTTTAGTCCCAGGATCCTTAGCTTAGTGATGAGCTTAGAGGGCACTATGGTGTCGAATGCTGAGCTGTAGTCAATGAATAGCATTCTCACGTAGGTGTTCCTCTTGTCCAGGTGGGAAAGGGCAGTGTGGAGTGCAATAGAGATTGCATCATCTGTGGATCTGTTGGGGCGGTATGCAAATTGGAGTGGGTCTAGGGTTTCTGGGATAATGCTGTTGATGTGAGCCATGACCAGCCTTTCAAAGCACTTCATGGCTACAGACGTCAGTGCTACGGGTCGGTAGTCATTTAGGCAGGTTATTTCACCCAATAGATATGGGAGTTTATCAAAATTGGGTTTGTTTTGTAATTCTTTGTGGGTCTGTGTAATCTGAGGGAAATATGTGTCTCTAATATGGTCATACATTTGGCAGGAGGTTAGGAAGTGCAGCTCAGTTTCCACCTCATTTTGTGGGCAGTGTGCACATAGCCTGTCTTCTCTTGAGAGCCAGGTCTGCCTACGGCGGCCATTCTCAATAGCAAGGCTATGCTCACTGAGTCTGTACATAGTCAAAGCTTTCCTTAAGTTTGGGTCAGTCACAGTGGTCAGGCATTCTGTCACTGTGTACTCTCTGTTTAGGGCCTATCTCTCTCTCTCACACACACACACACAACACACAACACACACTAAAGCAGGGGTCGGTAACAGGCGGCCCAAAACCGTTTTTTTGGTCAAAAACAACTATAAAATCACCAGGAATTCAACTAAATTAATTACATTTCTTTAATTTAGGAAATGGGTTCCCAAGTATTCCCACAAATAAAAACAGAGGCATATGTCTCTGTAATCAATGTGTTTTTGGGCTTAGTTGTGTTCAATTTGCAGTGTACAAATTATTATAATTCTGTCCCGGCCTCCCAACCATCCGCTCCAAACAAAATCGTCCCATGGCTGAATCTAGTTGCCTACCAATGACCTAAAGGATGAGTATAGTTTCTTACTGGTTTGCGTCCATACACCATCTCTCTCACACACAGGTTCTCTAGAGGGATGATGCCTCTGGGCTCCTTGTCCTGTACAGAGAGATGAGGTTAGAGGAAGGAGTTTAGAGAGGGAGGGATGGAGGGAGTTACAGTAGAGGGAAGGAGGGAAGGAGGGAGGAGAGGGTAGGAGATGGATGTGGAAAGTTGGGAGAGATGGAGAGCGACATATGAACTTAAAGGAGGAATGGAGAGGTATGGAGATGGAGAGAGGGATGGAGATAGAGAGAGGGATGGAGATAGAGAGAGGGATGGAGATAGAGAGAGGGATGGAGATAGAGAGAGGTATGGAGATTGAGAGAGGGATGGAGATGGAGAGAGGGATGGATTGAGGAGTAGACAGGTAGGAGAGACTTACAGTGGTGAACTCAAAGTAGTAGAGACAGTTGTCAGTCAGAATGAACCATCTTCTCTTCCACGTCTTCACTCTGCCTCCTGGAGAACCAAACAGAGTCATTATAGATAGGCAACAGCCAACTGCAAATGAAGCAAAGTATTCAAGTACATGTTGCTTTGACATCCTTTTAACCCTTGTGTCGTGTTCGGGTCTGTGGGACCCATTTTCAATGTTTACTAAAAGAACCTGAGACTCATTGGCCTTGGCTCATTTTCTGTGAAGAACATGTAAAATAACACATTTTCATTGAGAGCACACTGTGCACCCCCCTACACATTTATATTACATATGTGCTGTTCAGGTCCACTAGACCCGAGGGTAATAAAAGTGTGGAATAGTGTGTGTGTAGGTGAAAACAAGTAAAAATGAAACAAAAAGGTTTGCTGAGTGCCTTCACCTCCCTAGACCTGCTGTTTCAACATAGCACCAACAACCTGTCTGTCTCCCTGCCTGTCTGCCTGTCTCCCTGCCTGTCTGCCTGTCTCCCTGCCTGTCTCCCTGCCTGTCTGCCTGTCTCCCTGCCTGTCTCCCTGCCTGTCTGCCTGTCTCCCTGCCTGTCTGCCTGTCTGCCTGTCTCCCTGCCTGTCTCCCTGCCTGTCTCCCTGCCTGTCTGCCTGTCTCCCTGCCTGTCTGCCTGTCTCCCTGCCTGCCTGTCTGTCTCCCTGCCTGTCTGCCTGTCTCCCTGCCTGTCTGCCTGTCTCCCTGCCTGTCTCCCTGCCTGTCTGCCTGTCTCCCTGCCTGTCTGCCTGTCTGCCTGTCTCCCTGCCTGTCTCCCTGCCTGTCTGCCTGTCTCCCTGCCTGTCTGCCTGTCTCCCTGCCTGTCTGCCTGTCTCCCTGCCTGTCTGCCTGTCTCCCTGCCTGTCTGCCTGTCTCCCTGTCTGTCTCCCTGCCTGTCTGCCTGTCTCCCGCTTTTCTCTAACTCTTTACCCTTTGTAGTGTGTGAAACCTCACAATGTCTTGCGCGAACCTGCACAATGTTATTACAATACATTATTTCAATACATTAAAATTTGTCCTTCCAATTTGTTCAGTTCAAAACAATAAACATCAATAGTGATGAAAACCTTGTTTCATTTATATTTGTTCAAGATAAACATGATTTATTCCACCCATGTCTTGATTATAATTGATTTTTGTTTACAAAAATCAAATGTTATAAAAAAAAACGAATAGCGCTATTATTGATCAATGTCATCTAGCATTGGTAAATGGCAAATATTAACCATGTATGCTGTCTATATTGCTTGTAATTGATCTAAGTCAACATCTAAGTATTAAGTATTAAGTATTTTTACCTAAATTGTTATGGCTGTATTGTTTTAAAAACCCAATAATGTTGTGGGTCCATCAGACCCGCGAACATTGGGTGAATAACAAAATCATGAACACCACACAATTAGTTACCTAGTTTGAGGAGCCATCCCTCCCTGTCGGGGTTGAAGAATGTGTGAGTCAGGTCGTTCCCATCATCCACTGGGATTTTAAAGGGCTCGTTCCTGATGCTTTCATACAGTTTCTGAAGGGGGAGACAGCAGAGAAGCCAGCTGATGAGGTAAGGGTCATTTCCTGGTTTGATATGTATTTATATATTTTTTTTTATACAACTACAGCTTTCCACTGCCATCAAGGTTGACTTCAAACCAAATAAACCAAACCACATAGCCAGATAGCGGCCAATCCCAATACTTCAGGGTCATGTGACCTATACGAACACTGCGATTGTCCGGTGTGTCTCACCATGAACATCTCATTGGTCAATTAACTACTACTTCCTGATCATGTGACCTATGTGGCCTCTCTGATTGGCTGTTGTGTCTCACCGTGAGCAGCTCATTGGGCAGGTCCCCTCCGTTGTTGATGCCTCTGTTCATAGAGATGAATCTCTCTAGAGGGGTCTTGTCCTTCACGTTGGGGTTGTGGAGGCTGGTGTTCAACATGATGATGGCAAACGACAGGATGTAGCAGGTGTCTGAGGGAACACAGAGAAATATAGCCATATACATTATACAGAGAGTTTTAATTGTGATTTCAGGGAAATACATGTACACACACACACACACACACACACCTGTAGACTGAAAGACTTCAGCGTTACAGTCACAGTAGCGTGTGGCGAAGGTTTCCATCATGCGGTCAATCTTCTGAGCCTCGCCGGGCAGACGGAAACTCCACAGGAACTGCCTGAGACATTCAGACAGACATTCAGACAGGGGGTTCAGACCAGTCAGACTCACAGAGCTCCTGTGTTCTGCCTTCAGATGAGTCTACAACTTCAGCCCAAGTCATATACAGTTATTTGACCAAATGTATTCTAGACCTAATGTTATTTTAACATACAGTACCAGTCAAAAGTTTGGACACACCTACTCATTCAAGGGTTTTTCTTTATTTTTACTATTTTCTACATTGTAGAATAATAGTGAAGACATCAAAACTATACAATAACACATATGGAATCATGTAGTAACCAAAAAAGTGTTAAACAAATTTTATATTTGAGATTCTTCAAAGTAGCCACCCTTTGCCTTGATGACAGCTTTGCACACTCTTGGCATTCTCTCAACCAGCTTCATGAGGTAGTCACCTGGAATGCATTTCAATTAACAGGTGTGCCTTGTTAATTTGTGGAATTTCTTTATTTCTTAATGCGTTTGAGCCAATCAGTTGTGTTGTGACAAGGTAGGGGTGGTATACAGAAGATAGCCCTATTTGGTAAAAGACCAAGTCCATATTACGGCAAGAACAGCTCAAATAAGCAAAGAGAAACGACAGTCCATCATTACTTTAAGACAACTTTAAAAGTTTATTCAAGTGCAGTCGTAAAAACCATCAAGCGCTATGATGAAACTGGCTCTCATGAGGACCACCACAGGAAAGGAAGACCCAGAGTTACCTCTGCTGCAGAGGATAAGTTCATTAGAGATATCAGCCTCAGAAATTGCAGCCCAAATAAATGCTTCACAGAGTTCAAGTGACAGACACATCTCAACATCAACTGTTCAGAGGAGACTGCGTGAATCAGGCCTTCATGGTCGAATTGCTGGAAAGAAACCACTACTAAAGGACACCAAGAAGAAGAAGACACTTGCTTGGGCCAAGAAACACGAGCAATGGACATTAGACTGGTGGGAATCTGTCCTTTGGTCTGATGAGTCAGAATTTGAGATTTTTGATTCCAACCGCCGTGTCTTTGTGAGACGCAGAGTAGGTGAACGGATGATGTCACGCCCTGGCTCTGGGGACTCTTATATGTTGAGCCAGGGTGTTAGTTTCTATGTTTAGTGTTCTATGTTCATGTTCTAGTTCATGTGTTCCTATGTTGGCCGGGGTGGTTCCCAATCAGAGGCAGCTGTGGCTTGTTGTCTCTGATTGGGACCATACTTAGGCAGCCTGTTTTGCACTTGTCATTTGTGGGATCTTGTTCCGGAGAGGTTTGTGTTTGTTAACCTTAGGACTTCACGTTATCGTTTTGTTGTTTTGTTATGGTTATGTAAAGTACTCATTAAAAGATGTACGCATATCACGCTGCGCCTTGGTCCACTTCTTATAACGATCGTGACAGAAGATCCCACCAAATAAGGACCAAGCAGCGTGTCCAGGAGCAAACGCCGGAGGTAACGCTAGTGGATGTCCTCCTCGGTTGGGGGAAGATCACCGAGGAGGAGGCCGTCCGTTACCGGAGGGCGATGAATGGGGAGACCCAGGCAGGAGAGGAGAAGCGGCGCCAACCGGGCCGTCGTCGGACAGGCGAGAGGCAACCCCAATAATTTTTTTGGGGGGGGGCACACGGCATGGACGACAGGGCAGCAGGAGGCAGCTACAGGGCGAATCTGCAGAATAGGAGAGGAGGCCACCAGGTTACGGGGGCTATTGGTCATGAGGGAGCAGGAGTTAGTTGGTCAGAGGGAGGAGCTACTGGAGGCGATAAGGGAGAAGGAGAGTGTAGAGGCACGGCGAGAGGAACTGGTTAGGCAGCAGAGGGAGCGGAGGTTTATGAGGAAACCCAGTCCCGTTCCTCGCACCAAGCAAGTGGTGTGTGTCACCAGTCCGGTCCGGCCCGTTCCTGATCCCCGCACTAAGTTAGTGGTGCGTGTTCCCAGTACGGCCCGACCCGTTCCTGCTTCCCGCACAAGGCCAGTGGTGTGTGTTCCCAGTACGGTCCGGCCCGTTCCTGCTCCCCGCACTAAGCCAGTGGTGCGTGTTCCCAGTACGGCCCGCCCCGTTCCTGCTCCCCGCACTAAGCCAGTGGTGCGTGTTCCCAGTACGGCCCGACCCGTTCCTGCTTCCCGCACAAGGCCAGTGGTGTGTGTTCCCAGTACGGTCCGGCCCGTTCCTGCTCCCCGCACTAAGCCAGTGGTGCGTGTTCCCAGTACGGCCCGCCCCGTTCCTGCTCCCCGCACTAAGCCAGTGGTGCGTGTTTCCAGTACGGCCCGACCCTTTCCTGCTTCCCGCACAAGGCCAGTGGTGTGTGTACCCAGTACGGCCCAACCCGTTCCTGCTCCCCGCACTAAGTTAGTGGTGCGTGTTCCCAGTACGGCCCAACCTGTTCCTGCTCCCCGCACTAAGTTAGTGGTGCGTGTTCCCAGTACGGCCCAACCCGTTCCTGCTCCCCACACTAAGTTAGTGGTGCGTGTTCCCAGTACGGCCCGACCCGTTCCTGCTCCCCGCACCAAGCCAATGGTGTGCGTCGCCAGCCCGGTCCGGCCTGTTCCTGCTCCCCGCACCAAGCCAGTGGTGCGCGTCGTCAGCCCGGTCCGGCCCGTTCCTGCACCCCGCACCAAGCCAGTGGTGCACTTCGCCAGCCCGGTCCGGACCGTTTCTGCTCCCCGCACCAAGCCAGTGGTGCGCGTCGCCAGCCCGGTCCGGCCTGTTCCTGCTCCCCGCACCAAGCCTGTGGTGCGCGTCGTCAGCCCGGTCCGGCCTGTTCCTGCTCCCCGCACCAAGCCAGTGGTGCTCGTCGCCAGCCCGGTCCGGCCTGTTCCTGCTCCCCGCACCAAGCCAGTGGTGCGCGTCGCCAGCCCGGTCCGGCCTGTTCCTGCTCCCCGCACCAAGCCAGTGGTGCGCGTCGCCAACCCGGTCCGGCCTGTTCCTGCTCCCCGCACCAAGCCAGTGGTGCGCGTCGCCAGCCCGGTCCGGCCTGTTCCTGCTCCCCGCACCAAGCCAGTGGTGCGCGTCGTCAGTCCGGCACGGTCCGTGCCTGTTCCACCGGTGCCTGGTCCGGCATCGGTCAGCTGCTCCACACCGGAGCCAAAGCAATCCGCTCCACCGATGTCCAGTCCAGCTCCAGCCAGCGGGGCCAGACCAGACCAGGGTTGCTACGGGGGGGTAGCTAGAGAGTGGTGGTCACGCCCGGAGCCGGATCCGCCTCCGAGGCGGAATGCCCACCCGGCCCCTCCCCTGTTGGGTTTAGTTGGCGCGGTCGTATTCCGCGCCTTTGGGGGGGGGTAATGTCACGCCCTGGCTCTGGGGACTCTTATATGTTGAGCCAGGGTGTTAGTTTCTATGTTTAGTGTTCTATGTTCATGTTCTGGTTCATGTGTTTCTATGTTGGCCGGGGTGGTTCCCAATCAGAGGCAGCTGTGGCTTGTTGTCTCTGATTGGGAACCATACTTAGGCAGCCTGTTTTGCACTTGTCATTTGTGGGATCTTGTTCCGGAGAGGTTTGTGTTTGTTAACCTTAGGACTTCACGTTATCGTTTTGTTGTTTTGTTATGGTTATGTAAAGTACTCATTAAAAGATGTACGCATATCACGCTGCGCCTTGGTCCACTTCTTACGACGATCGTGACAGATGATCTCTGCATGTGTGGTTCCCACCGTGAAGCATGGAGGAGGAGGTGTGATGGTGTCGGCGTGCTTTGCTGGTGACACTGTCTGTGATTTATTTAGAACTCAAGGCACACTTAACCAGCATTGCTACCACAGCATTCTGCAGAGATACGCCATCCCATCTGGTTTGCGTTTAATGGGGCTATCATTTGTTTTTCAACAGGACAATGACCCAAAACACACCTCCAGGCTGTGTAAGGGCTATTTGACCAAGGAGAATGATGGAGTGCTGCATCAGATGACCTGGCCTCCACAATCACCCAACTTCAACCCAATTGAGATGGTTTGGAATGAGTTGGACCGCAGAGTGAAGGAAAAGCAGCCAACAAGTGCTCAGCATATTTGCGAACTCCTTCAAGACTGTTGGAAAAACATTCCTCATGAAGCTGGTTGACAGAATGCGTTAAACAAAGGGTGGCTACTTTGTAGAATCTAAAATATATTTTGATTTGTTTAACACTTTTTTGGTTACTACATGATTCCATAAGCGTTATTTCATAGTTTTGATGTCTTCACTATTCTTCTACAATGTAGAAAATAGTAAAAATTAAGAAAAACCCTTGAATGAGTAGGTGTGTCCAAACTTTTGACTGGTACTGTAGCTGAGAATTGAAAGGTTAGTTGATGAATAGTCCGTAAACCTACCTCAATGCCTGTACCAGGTTGAGGTCTGAGAACTCATGGAGATCCACAAAGGCTTTCAGTGTCTGGAGGTGTATTTCTTCTCTGCAAAGACACAAGCACACTGAGTAGACGGAGAGACACTAACTACAAGAGCTTTCATAATATTATTATTGAAATGACTTCATTATCTCCCAACTCCTTGAAAATCTTTCTCCCTCTGTCCTCTCCCCTCAGCCACCACCGCTTCATCACCACCACCATCACCATCATCATCAACATCATTACCACAACCACCCTCATCATCATCACCACCATCATCATCATCATCCAATCATGTCTCTACCTCTCTCCCAGGTAGTCTCCTATAGCAGTCTTATTGAGCCCCTCCTCCTTGTAAAGGAACTCTGCTATTGGCTGAGGATTCCTCTCCAGAAGCTTGTTCTCTACCAGGTAGTTTATACCCTAGAATGATGTAAAACAGACATAAATTAACCAATTAACCAATCAATCAACCAGTCAATTAGACAATCAGTCAGATACTAGAAAACACTTGAAATAGAACACTTGTATATAGCTTTTGCAGTGATAACAGACGCATATAGAGACTCAGGATTCATTCAGAGTGAGTAACACACACACACCAGCCTTCCGATCTGTGGTTGGTTGTTAAATGCTGTTGTTTGTCTTGTTTCAGAATGATTTCATAGATTCCATCTGTTTGACTAGACTTCCTAAAAGCGTGAGCCGGAATTAGAGCACCGTTTTTTAAATCACTATTCCTTAAAAGTCAATATCTCTTCCTCTTTCTCATCAGCACTGTAACTGAGGGGAAAAGTTACATTCTGTGTCAATAGTCAGCTGTTGTAAATAGCTTTAGTCACTAAAACTGTGGTCACCAACCCTAGTCTTGGTGATCTACTGGTTGTAAATAGCTTTAGTCACTAGAGCTGTGGTCACCAACCCTAGTCTTGGTGATCTACTGGTTGTAAATAGCTTTAGTCACTAGAGCAGTGGTCACCAACCCTAGTCTTGGAGATCTACTGGTTGTGCAGGGTTTTGTACCAGCCCAGCAGTTACACACACAATTCAACTTCAGTCATCACCTAACAATCCACCAATATCTTTCCCTGTATCAGTACTCTGTATCTAGTCCAGTAGAATAGAAGTTAACGGGTAGCAACAGATGCATGTTGTGAGTTGGTTGAGCTATGATGCTGGGGTTGAATTTAACCACAGTGGTTTGTCTTGATGAGACACCCACAAGGCATTGCTGCTGGCCGTATAGTGTACATGTTATGAGAGATGCATCTTCCTGTCAGAAAGGAAGCTCATAGTGGAGCCTCTGTTTGTCTTGAGAAGGTAGCTCAAACATAGACGCTAGCAAGCAGACATACACACACACACACACACACACACACACACACACACAAACACACATAAACACACGCGCACACACACACAAACACACACACAAACACATATAAACACACAAACACACACATTCACACACACAAAACACACATAAACAAACAAACACACACACACACACACAAACACACATGAACACACGCACACATACGCGCACACACAAACACACACAAAAACACACACACACAAACACGCATAAACACACGCGCACGCACACACACACACACACACACACACACAAACACACACAAACACACACACACCCTGCTTTCCTGTGTCCAAACATTCAAAGGGGATATGAGTGGACTATACCACTCTCTCAGACGACACTTTGTAAGAATAGAGGAGAAATGCATAATTTGTTCCAGCCACAACCTACCTATACAGAGCTGTGGGTCATATGTCAAGTATGATGTCATCATGGCTTCAGTGTGTGTGTGTACGTGTGTACTTACTTGTAGATGGTCTCCCCTGCCCCTACCCCCCCAACATTTCCTCCCCCCACTCAGAGGGGACAGGATGCGGTTTGCTCTCGCTACTCTCCTCCTCTCTCTCCTCCTCTCTCTCTCTCACTCTCTCTCTCTCTCTCTCTCTCTCTCTCATCATGATACACCATTTGTTCGCTCACCTTTTTAGGATCCATGTTGAATTTCTTCTTCCCGCTCGAGAACTGCTTTCCCTTCTCAAGGACTTTGCTGCGTAGAGAGAAAACAACAGCAGATTGCCTTCTTAACAAATGACCTTGTAAACAAATAAGATGTAATGAAGTAGGTAGGTGTAATTCATTGGTTTTTTAACTACAGGACAGGAAATAATAAGACATGTTTAACTAGTGAATAACTGATTCATCAGCAAGGAATAATGCATTCATAAAATATGAAAAAATAGTTAATAAAGGATAACAACTAAATATGTAAAGGGTGGAAAAGAGATGAACAGGGAATGATTAGGGGGTGAATAAGTCATGCATAAGCCTAATGGTTAATAAAAGAGGAACAGTGATAATGGTTTAGGAAGGATCAAAGATTAAAGGCCAGTCCACTCACTTCTCCTCTGTACACTCAAAGTCGTGAACCTCTGCCATGACTTTCTCAATCTCCATCTTTAGCTTCTGGAAAAGGATGTTCAGACAAGGGTGATTCATAGACCTAGTGAGTGTGTGTGTGTGCGTGTGTGTGTGTATGTGTGTGTGTGTGTATGTGTGTGTATATGTGTGTGTGTGTGTGTGTGTGTGCGTGCGCGCGTGTATGTGTATGTGTGTGTATGTGTGTGTATGTGTGTGTATTGTGTGTGTGTGTGTGTGTGTGTGTGTGTGTGTGTGTGTGTGTGTGTGAGTGTGTGTGTGTGTGTTTACCTGGATGTCATCTAGCAGGTCTTTCTTATGCATCTTCATGCTCTCAATCTCCAATCTCTCATCTGCTGTGAAATCTGAAGATACTGTGGTGGAGACACAACAACAGGAGGGTTATTATCTGAAGACACTGTGGTGGAGACACAACAACAGGAGGGTTATTATCTGAAGATACTGTGGTGGAGACACAACAACAGGAGGGTTATTATCTGAAGACACTGTGGTGGAGACACAACAACAGGAGGGTTATTATCTGAAGACACTGTGGTGGAGACACAATAACAGGAGGGTTATTATCTGAAGACACTGTGGTGGAGACACAACAACAGGAGGGTTATTATCTGAAGACACTGTGGTGGAGACACAACAGCAGGGGGGTTATTATCTGAAGATACTGTGGTGGAGACACATCAACAGGAGGGTTATTATCTGAAGACACTGTGGTGGAGACACAACAACAGGTGGGTTATTATCTGAAGACACTGTGGTGGAGACACAATAACAGGAGGGTTATTATCTGAAGACACTGTGGTGGAGACACAACAACAGGTGGGTTATTATCTGAAGACACTGTGGTGGAGACACAACAACAGGTGGGTTATTATCTGAAGATACTGTGGTGGAGACACAACAACAGAAGGGTTATTATCTGAAGATACTGTGGTGGAGACACAACAACAGGAGGGTTATTATCTGAAGATACTGTGGTGGAGACACAATAACAGGAGGGTTATTATCTGAAGACACTGTGGTGGAGACACAACAACAGGTGTGTTATTATCTGAAGACACTGTGGTGGAGACACAATAACAGGTGGGTTATTATCTGAAGACACTGTGGTGGAGACACAACAACAGGTGGGTTATTATCTGAAGATACTGTGGTGGAGACACAACAACAGGAGGGTTATTATCTGAAGACACTGTGGTGGAGACACATTAACAGGAGGGTTATTATCTGAAGACACTGTGGTGGAGACACAACAACAGGTGGGTTATTATCTGAAGACACTGTGGTGGAGACACAACAGGGGGATTATTATCTGAAGACACTGTGGTGGAGACACAACAACAGGAGGGTTATTATCTGAAGACACTGTGGTGGAGACACAACAACAGGAGGGTTATTATCTGAAGATACTGTGGTGGAGACACAACAACAGGAGGGTTATTATCTGAAGATACTGTGGTGGAGACACAATAACAGGAGGGTTATTATCTGAAGACACTGTGGTGGAGACACAACAACAGGAGGGTTATTATCTGAAGATACTGTGGTGGAGACACAACAACAGGAGGGTTATTATCTGAAGATACTGTGGTGGAGACACAACAACAGGAGGGTTATTATCTGAAGACACTGTGGTGGAAACACAACAACAGGAGGGTTATTATCTGAAGACACTGTGGTGGAAACACAACAACAGGAGGGTTATTATCTGAAGACACTGTGGTGGAAACACAACAACAGGAGGGTTATTATCTGAAGACATTGTGGTGGAGACACAACAACAGGAGGGTTATTATCTGAAGATACTGTGGTGGAGACACAACAACAGGAGTGTTATTATCTGAAGATACTGTGGTGGAGACACAATAACAGGAGGGTTATTATCTGAAGACACTGTGGTGGAGACACAACAACAGGAGGGTTATTATCTGAAGATACTGTGGTGGAGACACAACAACAGGAGGGTTATTATCTGAAGATACTGTGGTGGAGACATAACAACAGGAGGGTTATTATAGAACTGACTGAAAGAGGGAGAGGAAAAATGAGGAGAGAGGAGAAGAGAAGGGATGGAGGAAGAGGAGGGGGAAGAAAGGCAAGATGATGAAGAGAAGGGAAACGAGGAGGAGGAAGAGGAGAAGAAGAAGAAGAAGAAGAGGAGGAGTAAGAGGAGAAAAAGGAAGAAGCTGCTGTTCAAAAGCACCAGAAGTCCCAACATCTCATCACATGGCCTACAGTTAAACACAATCCCCCTATTATGTACATCTGCAAGATAATCTTAACATTACAGGCAAACCACTGAACTGACCACAGGAGAGATTTAGCATCAGATTCACATGAAGAAGGCCAGAATATGACTAGTATCGTTCATAGGAACGATACCAGTCATCACCACACAGGTGTCACGATATTTTTGGTATCCCGTCACATTGTGTTTCCACTCTCTCTTTCACAACCCTTCATCCCACCACTGTCTGTCTATACTCCTACCTGATAAGCTCTCGGCTCGAAACTTTGTATGTGGTATGGAAATTCAAGAGTTACTGTGTTACTGCAATAGTGAATGCGATATTACCCAGTTTAGTTATAGTAGGCTAGATATTTATACACAAGATGTTCAAGGGATATGTTCTGGTGTTTTCTATATGTTGGTGAAGCTGTGAAAAGTAATGCAACGGTAACTCTGAAACTGAAAAGAGCTTTTGTAAGTCTAACCAAACTCACATTGTTTATCTTAATCCAAACATGTCAACCATGAGCCATAGTATTTTTGTACGGGAGGGGGATGTAACAGTGTGTGTATGTGTGTGTGTGTGTGTGTGTGTGTGTGTGTGTGTGTGTGTGTGTGTGTGTGTGTGTGTGTGTGTGTGTGTGTGTGTGTGTGTGTGTGTGCAGTCATCCATGCAAACTAGAGAAGGGTGTTGGCCCTAATTTAAGAGGTTAAAGAAAAATATCAACAAGCAGCACTATACTGCTGTTAAACAGCTAACAACTAGTTCTCTGTTCTACACACCCTTCCTACAGCCTGTAATAAGATCCTAAACTCACACACTGACATGACAGAAATACTATTTAGCTACAAAATAATCTGTGTAACTCCATTAAACAAAGTTTTTGGATGACATATTTATGTAATAATTTACAATGCATTTTAACAAGAAATGCAATTTAGCTACATATTAACCTTTTTGTAACTCAAGGAAATGAAGTTTGGAGATGCCAAAGTTATGTAATGATTTAAAATGTCGCCTATCCTAACACACAATAAAACAAGCCTGGTCCCAAATATGTCTGTGCTTTTGCCAACTCATGGCTATAGCATGGCAATGAGTGACAAGGAGTTGGTATGATAGCACAAACAGACTGTCGCTCAGGCTACAATAAATTCTCCATCCTTTTAGGTGTTTTATTGTCATGACAACTGAGCATGAAGTAATCGTTCATTTAGAAAGGTGTCATCGTTCATTGATGTGTTGATATCATTTTCCCCTTTCATGATTATTCTTCACAGTGTTTCGAAACAGGAACGATGTCAGTGACAAGTAAGGAAAGGAAATAGTTCCTCTTGCAAGATTTCTGATCCCAGTAAAATAGCAAGACCACAAATACGTACACTAACGTGTACAACATCTGTTACAATAATGTCATAACCAGGTAGGCTAATTCAAGATGATAATGTCTACCACCATGATTACTTTTGCTAGCAATGTTTCTATTCACAGGTGAAAATAAAATGTTAGACCCTGAATTGTAATGCAATAACGACTTAAAAAGTGAATTTACCCATTTGGCAATCGGTCATTGGCACACAGGAGAATCGCTCAAAATCGATAGGCTACACACCGTAGAAACGACAGGTATTTAAACATGATAAAGTAACAAACCGGTGTGATCCATGCAAACTCCACAGCTCGATATTGTAAAGTGACACTCAGTCAAGATTATCTTGTTGCAACACCCCCCCTCTCCCATCACATTATAGGCACGAGGCTACTTGTTAAGATCAACGTCATTAGACCAGAAGTGGACGTTTCCGCAAATGATGTAGCAACTGCCTCAATGTAGATGTATGTTACAGTTTACAATAAAGAAGTGTTTACTTCTAAACGAAACATAATTTTTCTAATCAAACAATATGACAAGTAGGCTATTTTATTTTGTGTCATGCATAAATAGACTTTCACAAAACGGCTATTGACACGTTGAACTTTAATAACTATTTTGTTAGAGTGAACTAAATACAGGCTGAGGGAAAAATATCGGTCCCTCCTGGATAAATTGCACTAAACCGCCCTCTACTGTTTTAAATTAACATTACAGTTCAGTCAACAAGGCCCAAAAGTTATTTATAGGTGAGCAACTTATTTTCATTGCAAGAGTCAGTGATGATGATGATGAGGATGATGAGGTATTTGATTTCAAACATATCTTACATTTCAAAGTGTGATGGCAGGCTATCTTTGCTGTGTGGGGGGGGGTCTGTGTGTTTGTGCATGCTGTGAGAGAGAGAGAGAGAGAGAGAGAGAGAGAGAGAGAGAGAGAGAGAGAGAGAGAGAGAGAGAGAGAGAGAGAGAGAGAGAGAGAGAGAGAGAGATCACTCACTCAGTAATCGTGAGAGAGAGAGAGAGTTCACTCAGTAATCGAGAGAGAGAGAGAGAGAGAGAGGGAGATAGGGAGAGAGAGGGAGAGAGAGAGACAGAGAGAGAGAGACAGCTCACTCAGTGATCGAGAGAGAGAGACAGAGAGAGAGAGACAGCTCACTCAGTGATCGAGAGAGAGAGGAAGACAGAGAGAGATCACTCAGTAATCGAGAGAGAGAGGAAGACAGAGAGAGATCACTCAGTAATCGAGAGAGAGAGGAAGACAGAGAGAGATCACTCAGTAATCGAGAGAGAGAGAGAGAGAGAGAGAGAGAGAGAGAGAGAGAGAGAGAGAGAGAGAGAGAGAAAGATGATTGGTGTAGCAACTTCCTGCCGTTGCATGAGGCGTTGAATTGCAGTTGTTTTCTCTCTCTGAAACTCTCACAGACTGTTACACAGAGAGAAGCGGGAGCTGACTCAAGCTAAGCAGGATGCAGGCTATCAAATGTGTTGTTGTGGGAGATGGGTAGGTGTTTTACATTTTATTGTACTACATGATATCTTAATACTGTGATTTAATCATCAGTTCAATGTGCGATCAAACCCTATATGAGTTTTATTGGCTACTCAGTATATGAAGCCAAGAGTGGATGCTTGTTGATGTCTTAACTTTCTTTGTTATGGGTTACTTCAAGTGCTTCTCTTTCTGTTCTCTTTGTACATCTATAGAAATACATGTACAAATATTTTCAATCACAAATCATGCAACAGATAGATTAGAAACATGAGTCTGTTGATAGACTGAACGGTTTGTTGACACTGCTAATCAGATGTATCCAAAGATAAAGAGTTGTAGTGTCTGTTAAAATAGCTATCTCAGTTAGTAGAGTTCCCTACCACTCATAACTTAGTTAATCATTAGTTGATAAACAGACAACTATTATCTGTCATCCAGCTCCATTGAATCTGAACCCCAAAGCCAACTTCAATGGACTCTTATGTCAGAATATAGTACTATATAACAGACATAGCAGCTGTATAGTACAGGCCAGGACATGCATTAAAATGCTGGCATGCAAAAGGATCACTAGGGTAACGTCCCAAATGGCACCCTATTCCCTATGTAGTGCACTACTTTCACTATGGGCCTTGGTCAAAAGTAGTGCAATATATAGGGTGCCATTTGGGACGCATAACATGTGTAGTTCAGAGCAGCTGAAACCAGGTAAATACACATATCATGAAGGAGGGATTTGATTGACTCATAATAGAATAGAATAGAGTGGTTGGTCAATCTATCTCTGTTATTGATGTACATAATACATGGATTCAGTTGTCATATCTATAGTGTAAACAGCTTGATTTCAGTTCACTTGTCTGACATATTTGACATTTTCAAGGTTGTGTTTTGCAACTCAAAGGTGTGTCGTGTCACACTCAGTTTGTTTGATGGGTCAGTGACAAAAGTTCGGATTTTCATCTACAATATGTATAGATGCCCTGATTTCTGTTCACATTCTTGACATTGTCTGTGAATTCATAGAACTTTGAGGTATGT
Organism: Coregonus clupeaformis; assembly: GCF_020615455.1. Taxonomy (NCBI): domain Eukaryota; kingdom Metazoa; phylum Chordata; class Actinopteri; order Salmoniformes; family Salmonidae; genus Coregonus; species Coregonus clupeaformis. The sequence continues at coordinate 127,220 of NW_025533538.1, forward strand.
TAAAACACTGGAGCCGAAGGTGTGTCCTATCAGACCTGCTTTACTAGGACACTGAGAGGAGAAGTGATGAGGTAGAGGTCACATTGTCAGGAGAGGGGAAAATGGCCTTACAGAGAGGGAAGTGTTGTTGTTGACATATTCATTGTGTCATGAAGTACATCAGCAATACAAAGATGAGGGGATCAGTGTCCCGACAGTTATTGTCTCTGTACCAAATGACACCCTATTCCCTATGGGATGCTGGTAAAAAAAAAGTGCACTATATAGAGCCCTATGGGCCCTGGTCAAAAGTAGTGCACTAAGTAGGGAATAGGATGCCATTTGGGACACGGAAAGAGTAAACAACCTGTTTTCAGTGTACACTAATGGGTGAGGTCACTTCACAGGTTGATATTCAATAGGTGATGTACCTAAACAGGTGATTGAAAAGGGATGGATGGTAAGAGAGAAGGAGGAGAGGGAGAGAATGGGTTCCATGTAGAACCCTCTGTGGAAAGGGTTCTACATGGAACCCAAAAGAGTTCTACCTGGAACCCAAAAGGGTTCTTCAAAGGGTTATCCTATGGGGACAGCTGAAGAATCCTTTTAGGTTCTAGATAGCACCTTTTTTCTAAGAGTGTAGGCTACACTCTCATATAACGCCAATAACGAATGGTGAGAGAAAGGTGGGAGATGAGAGAGAGAAGATAGAGATATGGGGGATGTGTGAGAGAGAGAGAGAGAGAGAGAGAGAGAGAGAGAGAGAGAGAGAGAGAGAGAGAGAGAGAGAGAGAGAGAGAGAGAGAGAGAGAGAGAGAGAGAGAGAGAGAGAGAGAGAGAGAGAGACATTCCCAGATGTCTAGTAGGATAGTCAGAAAAAGAGAATGAACGTGAGAAAAATACCAAAAAGGATCAGAGGGAGAGGTCTGTCTTATCTGCCATTTGGATTATTTCCTGTTTTTCAGTGCTGACTGACTGACAGTTTTGATCAGGGCCCGAGTAGGAGTGCTGATCTAGAATCAGTTTAGGCTTTTAGATCACAATGAATGAGACATGGGGGACCTGATCCTAGATCAGCACTCCTAGTCTGAAATGCTTTGTGAATACAGGCCCAGTTCCCATTGACACATTTTGTCAGCATAATTTTCACAAGCCCCCTCCTTGTAACATTATCTCTATATATTACAGTACTGTATGTGTATCATGATTAGCTGTTTTGTAATATGCCAAATGATATTCAAAAATAGCCCCAGCCTCTGTCTCTTAAACAAGTGTCTTTGGTTATGAAGGAATGAGGTTATGGTGAAACCCAGACAGACTCATCACTCTCTAAAACAGAAGCTGGCTTCCTGTAAACCATGTGACCTACTCTGGTCGCCGTGGTTATGAGCCCTTGACAACCTCTGTGACATCTGTGAGTAGCACGCTGGATATGATTGTTTGTAAAAATGACACAAAAGGAAATATTGAGTACAAAACACACTGAAAAATGACAGAGAGAACATTTTTGTTTGTTTATTTTCTCATATCTAATGTGATGATGAAGCATGTTGTTTTCAATGAGGAAGACAATAGACTGAGAGATAGAGACCTTTAGTCATCATAGCAGAAGGCTATGCTACGTCTTCTTGAGTAACGGTTCAGTGGAAAAACAAGATGTCCGCCGATGATAAAGATGATAGACTTGGCTTAAGTTGGCTATATGAGGTTAATGTCTTACTCAACACCTTGATGTAGTTCTAACCCAAGTCATGATGTTGATGAAGTTGAGACATGACAGGGCATGTCTGTGTAATGGAATGTGATTGGTTGATTAACCTTGAAATATGAATACTTGTTACTTATGGCCAACCCCAGCTTCCTTTGTTCAGACTGGAGTCATTTGATTGAGCTGTGAGATATGGAACAGAGCCCTGAAAATGTTTTCATTGTCTATTTCATGTGTTCAAATGGTGTAGGGAACCCACTGGGCACAGACGTCATTTCAATGTCTAGTTTTGATTTACAGTTGGTTGAGTGGTCAACTAATGTGAATTCAACTTGAAATCAACAAAAAATGTCATGTAATTTTATTTAGGTTACAAGTTGTGTGAAAAAAATGCGAAATTCCCTTACGATGATGACTCTTTGCAAATCCAATCAGTTTTCCACATTGATTCAATGTCATGACATTATTTTTTATTTTTTTTAAATGACGTGGAAACAACTTTGATTCAACCAGTGTTTGCACAGTGAGAAGTTGCATTTTCCTCACTAATGGTTAAGGTTAGGATCGGGGGAGGGGAAGCTTATCCTAGATCTGTACCGAGGGGAAACGTCACCACAAAGCTTTTTAAATGACCATTGAGTTCTATTGAAAATGCTGATGTGTATTTTCCCTGGGTGTTTCAGAGCTGTGGGGAAAACATGTCTTCTCATCAGCTACACAACCAACGCTTTCCCTGGAGAATACATCCCTACTGTGTGAGTACACACACACACACACACACACACACACACACACACACTTTATTTGTAGAGTACTCTAGAAAAAGTGTGTGTGTATGTTCTCTCCCTCAGCTTTGATAACTACTCAGCCAATGTGATGGTGGACAGTAAGCCAGTCAACCTGGGTCTCTGGGATACAGCAGGACAGGAGGACTACGACAGGCTGAGACCACTGTCCTACCCACAGACGGTACACACACACACACATTTATATATATATATAATACACACCTAATTGAGTCCGGTGTCCTATGTTAATGTATAGAGCTTGATCTCTCTCTCTCTCTCTCTCTCTCTCTCTCTCTCTCTCTCTCTCTCTCTCTCAATTCAATTCAATTTCAATTTAAGGGCTTTATTGGCATGGGAAACGTGTGTTAACATTGCCAAAGCAAGTGAAGTAGATAGTAAACAAAAGTGAAATAAACAATAAATATGAACAGTAAACATTACACTCAGAAGTTTCAAAAGAATAAAGACATTTCAAATGTCATATTATGTATATATACAGTGTTGTAACAATGTGCAAATAGTTAAAGTACAAATGGGAAAATAAATAAACATAAATATGGGTTGTATTTATAATGGTGTTTGTTCTTCACTGGTTGCCCTTTTCTCTCTCTCTCTCTCTCTCTCTCTCTCTCTCTCTCTCTCTCTCTCTCTCTCTCTCTCTCTCTCTCTCTCGCTCTCGCTCTCGCTCTCGCTCTCGCTCTCTCTCTTCCAGGACGTGTTCCTCATCTGTTTCTCTCTGGTGAGCCCAGCCTCCTATGAGAACGTCAGAGCCAAGGTGATCATCTCTAGATTATACCTGTATCTATCACAGTCAGGTTTGGGGTTCTTAAATTCAATAATTCATTAATTGAAAATGCCCTATTATTTTCTATGATGTCTTTTCAACATATGAATTGGGAATTTAGTATTCAGCCTTGAGAATTGACTGAACTGAAATTGAATTAAGTCCCATAACCCATAATACATAAAGTTGTATGGAAGTGAATTGAATTGAGCCCTAATGGAAATGACAGTGTTCAGAGTGCAAGTCCTACTATTGACCACTAGATGTCGGTGTGTCCCCACACTGTCAGAGGGACTGTTTGATCCCACTGTATCTAGCCTTGTTCTCTCTCCTCCATCACACTCCTCTAGTCCAATGAAAGCACTTTTGATCTTTTTAAAGATATTTTCATTCTTATTTTCAAGATGTTTTCATTATTTCTACATAGTCTATTCATCGTTGTAACAGAACAGTGTGGGCGTGAAATGCATCACACACAAAACAACAGCCATCATCACTTGGGAACAAGGGCCTTGACATTTTTATTTTATTGGTTTTCACATATTAAAGCTAGAATCCTTAAATGCTACATCCATTTTGGGACTTATACATTAATGATATGTACCTATTGATTCTTGAAGAATATAATTTTTAAATGCCTCATGAGCATACCCCATCAGAACCCAAAACATAATATTGTTTTACTCCAGTGTATGTAAACGTAAATGTAAACAAATACTGTATAAATGTTTGAAATGATACATTTGATATCATGGATGGTCCTTGCATCCATAACTCTGTCTATGAATTTGAGAGTGGTTACATTTCTCCAGCCACTTCCCTTAGCTTTTAAGCGAAACAGCGGCGGTGACAATGATTTGTTATTGTTTAAATTAAGGATTCTAGCTTTATGATACAACATAACAAAACAATAATTTCATTCTTTAAGTGGAGGGAGAAGAGGGGGTGTTGGTGTAACATACATTCTCAAATAGGACTTAGTTCATAGTGCCATAAGCCATAAACACATTCATAGCAAGCGTTGTCCTCCATAGCGAGGGAGCCCACCCCTCCCCCAGAGACCCACCCCCGTGTCCCCGCTCCGGCTCCCAACCCAGACAATGAACGTGTCAATAAATATCTATTTGATGTCCGGTGCATTGGGTCTGGGCCGGAGCAGAGAGCCACAAGGGGATGGGTCCCCTGGAAGAGGGCCAGGCAGCCACGCCACACAAGGCCAATGTCCAACACATTACCTACTAGATTTTAGGCAATAATATTAAGCAATAATTGTTTATTTATTTTAACACGGGAGTTCTGTAGTGTTCAAAGACATTAACACATAATCATGTCATATGTCAGCCATGTTTGAATTGGTCTCTGAAGTGAGGCCGCTCCACCCTCTCCCCAGAGACCCACTCCCAGGCCGCTCCACCACCTCCCCAGAGACCCACTCCCAGGCCGCTCCACCACCTACCCAGAGACCCACTCCCAGGCCGCTCCACCACCTACCCAGAGACCCACTCCCAGGCCGCTCCACCACCTCCCCAGAGACCCACTCCCAGGCCGCTCCACCACCTACCCAGAGACCCACTCCCAGGCCGCTCCACCCCCTCCCCAGAGACCCACTCCCAGGCCGCTCCACCCCCTCCCCAGAGACCCACTCCCAGGCCACGCCACCCCCTCCCCAGAGACCCACTCCCAGGCCGTGCCACCCCTCCCCAGAGACACACTCCCAGGCCGCTCCACCCCCTCCCCAGAGACCCACTCCCAGGCCGCTCCACCCCCTCCCCAGAGACCCACTCCCAGGCCACGCACCCCTCCCCAGAGACACACTCCCAGGCCGCTACACCCTCCCCAGAGACCCACTCCCAGGCCGCTCCACCCCCTCCCCAGAGACCCACTCCCAGGCCACGCCACCCCCTCCCCAGAGACCCACTCCCAGGCCGTGCCACCCCCTCCCCAGAGACCCACTCCCAGGCCGCTCCACCCCCTCCCCAGAGACCCACTCCCAGGCCACGCCACCCCCTCCCCAGAGACCCACTCCCAGGCCGCGCCACCCCCTCCCCAGAGACCCACTCCCAGGCCACGCCACCCGCCCAGGATTGGGGAGTAACTGCTTTCATGTAATCAGTTACATGTAATCTGATTACAAAAAAATTTAACTCTACAAATATTGTAATCAGATTACAGGTACTTTTGAAAAACGAGATGATTAGTTACATGTAATCTGATTACAAAACAACTGCAACTGTAATCAGTTAAATTACCATCAAAAATATTGTAATCAGATTACAGATACTTTAAATAAAACGAGATGATTACTACTTGGATTACTTTAAATTCAGAAAGGATGTTTGCGACAAAATACATAATGAAACCTTTCTGTTTTCTCCATGACATTCAAATCAGCGTTAAAAAAAGTTGACGTTAAGGTTTGTTTCACCTGAGCCATCAGAACACATTCATTTCATGTAACAACGGAGGTACAGCAACACCTGGGTCTATGTTACAAAACAACAATGATGTTTTAAAGGAGATACTGGTTCACTCTAAGTATAACAGGAAGGCCTCCCAATTAGTGTAAAAGAGGTCTGTTTCTTGACTGTGTCCAGCTTGCTAATAATAACTGAAATGAAAGCTAGACAGTCAGGGAGCATCGAAAGTTCCCAAAAGGATGGATAAAGGACAATTTTTTGCAAATGTTGACGGCGATGAAATATTACAGATTTTCAGAGCGGCCCACCGGACCTAGTTGAAGACTGAATGCGGCCCCCCAGGGTAAAATGAGTTTGACAGCCCTGATGTAGTGTAGCACTACAGTTCTTCCAGTCAAATGAACCATCTGACCAGCAGGGTTACACATGCAACAACATCAGACTTAGTTTTGCATAACCTTGTTGAGATTGGAGTTAAGCTGAAGAGGGCCTCTAGGGGGCAGGGTTCCCTAGTCATCCCCAAACATCTGACAGAGTATCAACTATATGATCTCCAGTATGGTTTGATCATGGGACACGACCAGAACCTGGGCAGTAAAGTGGTTGGTCCCGCTGGCAGCGGTCACAGGTGGCGTCCATGTCAGGGTACATGTTAAATAGTCTATACTTGGTCCAGTGCATATGCGTAGTTTTAATTGAATGAGACTATGTATCACACAGATAGTAGTGATGTCACAATGACACGCACATTCTATTGAGTAGAATCCATAGTACAGCCTTTTCACCTCTTCTCTTTTGAAGAGACTCTTCAGAACACTCAATTTGGATCTGGCTTTTAAGAAATATCTAGTCTTGTTTGTAAGGATTTCTCCCAATAGCTAGCAGCACTACACAATCCACTCATGTTAATTCTGTTGCCCCTTCACTCTTTTCTCCATCCAATGCTAAAAGTGTTTTTGCATTTTCTGTTTCTCTTTGCTGTTTTTCTTCTGTCACCATGGCGACCGGGTCCCTATAACGCAAATGTTGTCCCAGACTGATACTAGATTATCATAGAGTGTTGCTTTGGGTCACAACATGATGGAATGATGCTTTCCCCTTTGTGTTGAGTTTTTATCCGTATGCTCATGTGTGTGTGTGTGTGTGTGTGTGTGTGTGTGTGTGTGTGTGTGTGTGTGTGTGTGTACCTAGCTTTGAGCCCAGGATATGAGGAGATGAGGCTATTAGTGATCTCAGTAGGTGGTGCGGTAGCTGTGTGTCTTTGTGTGTGTGTGTGGTACAGTGTCTTTGTGTGTGTGTGTGTGTGTGTGTGTGTGTGTGTGTGTGTGTGTGTGTGTGTGTGTGTGTGGTACAGTGTCTTTGTGTGTGTGTGTGTGTGTGTGTGTGTGTGTGTGTGTGTGTGTGTGTGTGTGTGTGTGTGTGTGTGTGTGTGTGTGTGTGTGTGTGTGTGTGTGTGGTACAGTGTGTGTCTATAGAGGCTTCACCACCACCTGCTGTGTGTAGATGAGAATGATCTCTCAGATCATGTCTTCGTCCCAAATGGTACCCTATTCCCTGCATGAATTTTGACCCTGGTAGTGCACTATATAGGGAATTTAGGAGTACGACCTAGAGTACGACATATATTTACAATAGGACACCGTGTACCGACATACAGTATATCTATCATAGGACACCGTGTACTTGCATACAGTATATCTATCATAGGATAACAGGAAGAACATAGCTGGTGTTCCAATCAGGACACAACGTCCTTGTCTTGTGTAACAAGATATTGTTTGCCTCCCAAATGGCACCCTATTCCCCATAGTGCACTACTTTTGACCAGGGCCAACGGGGCTCTAAATAGGGAATAGTGGGCCATTTGGGACTGAGACATTGTGATAGCTGATGAATACTGCTGGTTAACTCTTGAGCCAGGACATATACCTTGGTTACTCTCTGATAAACCTTCAAATGGACTAATGAAAAATGACATATTTTCTCTATCTCCATCTCTCTCATCATCCTCCTCCTCCCTCTCTACTGTTTCTACACCCCATCATCCTCCTCCCTCTCTACTGTCTCTACACCCCATCATCCTCCTCCCCTCTCTACTGTCTCTACACCCCATCATCCTCCTCTCTCTCTACTGTCTCTACACCCCATCATCCTCCTCCCTCTCTACTGTCTCTACACCCCACCATCCTCCTCCCCTCTCTACTGTCTCTACACCCCATCATCCTCCTCTCTCTCTACTGTCTCTACACCTCATCATCCTCCTCCCTCTCTACTGTCTCTACACCCCATCATCCTCCTCCCTCTGTACTATCTCTACACCCCATCATCCTCCTCCCTCTCTACTGTCTCTACACCCCATCATCCTCCTCCCTCTCTACTGTCTCTACACCCCATCATCCTCCTCCCTCTCTACTGTCTCTACACCCCATCATCCTCCTCCCTCCTCCTCCCTCTCTACTGTCTCTACACCTCATCATCCTCCTCCCTCTCTACTGTCTCTACACCCCATCATCCTCCTGCTCCCTCTCTACTGTCTCTACACCCCACTATCCTCCTCTCTCTCTACTGTCTCTACACCCCATCATCCTCCTCCCTCTCTACTGTCTCTACACCTCATCATCCTCCTCCCTCCTCCTCCCTCTCTACTGTCTCTACACCCCATCATCCTCTTCCCTCTCTACTGTCTCTACACCCCATCATCCTCCTCCCTCTCTATTGTCTCTACACCCCATCATCCTCCTCCCTCTCTACTGTCTTTACACCCCATCATCCTCCTCCTCTCTCTCTACTGTCTCTACACCTCATCCTCCTTCTCCTCCCTCTCTACTGGCTCTACACCTCATCATCCTCCTCCTCCCTCTCTACTGTCTCTACACCCCATCATCCTCCTCCCTCTCTACTGTCTCTACACCTCATCCTCCTCCTCCCTTTCTACTGTCTCTACACCTCATCCTCCTCCTCCCTCTCTACTGTCTCTACACCTCATCATCCTCGTCCCTCTCTACTGTCTCTACACCCCATCATCCTCCTCCCTCTCTACTGTCTCTACACCCTATCATCCTCCTCCCTCCTCCTCCCTCTCTACTGTCTCTACACCTCATCATCCTCCTCCCTCTCTACTGTCTCTACACCCCATCATCCTCCTCCCTCTCTACTGTCTCTACACCCCATCATCCTCCTCCTTTCTATCCCCATCATCCTCCTCTCTACTGTCTCTCACCTCATCATCCTCCTCCCTCTCTACTGTCTCTACCCCCATCATCCTCCTCCCTCTCTACTGTCTCTACACCCCATCATCCTCCTCCCTCTCTACTGTTTCTACACCCCATCATCCTCTTCCCTCTCTACTGTCTCTACACCTCATCATCCTCCTCCCTCTCTACTGTCTCCACACCCCATCATCCTCATCTCTCTCTACTGTCTCTACACCCCATCCTCCTCCTCTCTCTCTACTGTCTCTACACCCCATCATCCTCCTCCTCTCTCTCTACTGTCTCTACACCTCATCCTCCTTCTCCTCCCTTTCTACTGTCTCTACACCTCATCATCCTCCTCCTCCCTCTCTACTGTCTCTACACCTCCTCCTCCTCCTCCCTCTCTACTGTCTCTACACCTCATCATCCTCCTCCCTCTCTACTGTCTCTACACCCCATCATCCTCCTCCCTCTCTATTGTCTCTACACCCCATCATCCTCCTCCCTCTCTACTGTCTCTACACCTCATCCTCCTCCTCCCTCTCTACTGTCTCTACACCTCATCATCCTCCTCCCTCTCTACTGTCTCTACACCCCATCATCCTCCTCCCTCTCTACTGTCTCTACACCCCATCATCCTCCTCCCTCCTCCTCCCTCTCTACTGTCTCTACACCTCATCATCCTCCTCCCTCTCTACTGTCTCTACACCCCATCATCCTCCTCCCTCTCTACTGTCTCTACACCCCATCATCCTCCTCCCTCTCCACTGTTTCTACACCCCATCATCCTCCTCCCTCTCTACTGTCTCTACACCTCATCATTCTCCTCCCTCTCTACTGTCTCTACACCCCATCATCCTCCTCCCTCTCTACTGTCTCTACACCCCATCATCCTCCTCCCTCTCTATTGTCTCTATACCCCCTCATCCTCCTCCCTCTCTACTGTTTCTACACCCCATCATCCTCCTCCCTCTCTACTGTCTCTACACCTCATCATCCTCCTCCCTCTCTACTGTCTCTACACCCCATCATCCTCCTCCCTCTCTACTGTCTCTACACCCCATCATCCTCCTCCACCTCTATTGTCTCTATACCCCCTCATCCTCCTCCCTCTCTACTGTTTCTACACCCCATCATCCTCCTGCTCCCTCTCTACTGTCTCTACAACCCATCATCCTCCTCCCTCTCTACTGTCTCTACACCCCATCATCCTCCTCTCTCTCTACTGTCTCTACACCCCATCATCCTCCTCCCTCTCTACTGTCTCTACACCTCATCATCCTCCTCCCTCTCTACTGTCTCTACACCCCATCATCCTCCTCCCTCTCTACTGTCTCTACACCTCATCATCGTCCTCCCTCCTCCTCCCTCTGTACTGTCTCTACACCCCATCATCCTCCTCCCTCTCTACTGTCTCTACACCCCATCATCCTCCTCCCTCTCTATTGTCTCTACACCCCATCATCCTCCTCCCTCTCTACTGTCTTTACACCCCATCATCCTCCTCCTCTCTCTCTACTGTCTCTACACCTCATCCTCCTTCTCCTCCCTCTCTACTGTCTCTACACCTCATCATCCTCCTCCTCCCTCTCTACTGTCTCTACACCCCATCATCCTCCTCCCTCTCTACTGTCTCTACACCTCATCCTCCTCCTCCCTTTCTACTGTCTCTACACCTCATCCTCCTCCTCCCTCTCTACTGTCTCTACACCTCATCATCCTCCTCCCCCTCTACTGTCTCTACCCCCATCATCCTCCTCCCTCTCTACAGTCTCTACACCCCATCATCCTCCTCTCTCTCTACTGTCTCTACACCCCATCCTCCTCCTCTCTTTCTACTGTCTCTACACCCCATCATCCTCCTCCTCTCTCTCTACTGTCTCTACACCTCATCCTCCTTCTCCTCCCTCTCTACTGTCTCTACACCTCATCATCCTCCTCCTCCCTCTCTACTGTCTCTACACTTCCTCCTCCTCCTCCCTCTCTACTGTCTCTACACCTCATCATCCTCCTCCCTCTCTACTGTCTCTACACCCCATCATCCTCCTCCCTCTCTATTGTCTCTACACCCCATCATCCTCCTCCCTCTCTACTGTCTCTACACCTCATCCTCCTCCTCCCTCTCTACTGTCTCTACACCTCATCATCCTCCTCCTTCTCTACTGTCTCTACACCCCATCATCCTCCTCCCTCTCTACTGTCTCTACACCCCATCATCCTCCTCCCTCCTCCTCCCTCTCTACTGTCTCTACACCTCATCATCCTCCTCCCTCTCTACTGTCTCTACACCTCATCCTCCTCCTCTCTCTCTACTGTCTCTACACCCCATCATCCTCCTCCCTCTCTACTGTTTCTACACCCCATCATCCTCCTCCCTCTCTACTGTCTCTACACCTCATCATCCTCCTCCCTCTCTACTGTCTCTACACCCCATCATCCTCCTCCCTCTCTACTGTCTCTACACCCCATCATCCTCCTCCTCTCTACTGTCTCTACACCCCATCATCCTCCTCCCTCTCTATTGTCTCTATACCCCCCTCATCCTCCTCCCTCTCTACTGTTTCTACACCCCATCATCCTCCTCCCTCTCTACTCTCTCTACACCCCATCATCCTCCTCCCTCTCTACTGTCTCTACACCCCATCCTCCTCCCTCCTCCTCCCTCTCTACTGCCTCTACACCCCATCATCCTCCTCCCTCTCTACTGTCTCTACACCCCATCATCCTCCTCCCTCTCTACTGTCTCTACACCCCATCATCCTCCTCCCTCTCTATTGTCTCTACACCCCATCATCCTCCTCCCTCTCTACTGTCTCTACACCCCCTCATCCTCCTCCCTCTCTATTGTCTCTACACCCCATCATCATCCTCCTCCCTCTCTACTGTCTCTACACCCCATCATCCTCCTCTCTCTCTACTGTCTCTACACCCCATCATCCTCCTCCCTCTCTATTGTCTCTACACCCCATCATCCTCCTCCCTCTCTATTGTCTCTACACCCCATCATCCTCCTCCCTCTCTATTGTCTCTACACCCCATCTTCCTCCTCCCTCCTCCTCCCGCTCTACTGTCTCTACACCTCATCATCCTCCTCCCTCTCTACTGTCTCTACACCCCATCATCCTCCTCCCTCTCTACTGTCTCTACACCCCATCATCCTCCTCCCTCTCTACCGTTTCTACACCCCATCTTCCTCCTCCCTCTCTACTGTCTCTACACCTCATCTTCCTCCTCCCTCTCTACTGTCTCTACACCCCATCATCCTCCTCCCTCTCTACTGTCTCTACACCCCATCATCCTCCTCCCTCTCTACTGTCTCTACACCCCATCATCCTCCTCCCTCTCTACTGTCTCTACACCCCATCATCCTCCTCCCTCTCTACTGTCTCTACACCCCATCATCCTCCTCCTCTCTACTGTCTCTACACCCCATCATCCTCCTCTCTCTCTCTACTGTCTCTACACCCCCTCACCCTCCACCCTCTCTACTGTCTCTACACCCCATCATCCTCCTCCTCTCTCTCTACTGTCTCTACACCCCATCATCCTCCTCCCTCTCTATTGTCTCTACACCCCATCATCATCCTCCTCCTCTCTACTGTCTCTACACCCCATCATCCTCCTCTCTCTCTACTGTCTCTACACCCCATCATCCTCCTCCACACCCCATCATCCTCCTCCCTCTCTATTGTCTCTACACCCCATCATCCTCCTCCCTCTCTACTGTCTTTACACCTCATCCTCCTCCTCTCTCTCTACTGTCTCTACACCCCATCATCCTCCTCCTCCTCCTCCTCTCTGCTGTCTCTACACCTCATCATCCTCCTCCCTCTCTACTGTCTCTACACCCCATCATCCTCCTCCCTCTCTACTGTCTCTACACCCCATCATCCTCCTCCCTCTCTACTGTTTCTACACCCCATCATCCTCCTCCCTCTCTATTGTCTCTACACCCCATCATCCTCCTCCTCTCTCTCTACTGTCTCTACACCCCATCATCCTCCTCCCTCTCTACTGTCTCTACACCCCATCATCCTCCTCCCTCTCTATTGTCTCTATACCCCCTCATCCTCCTCCCTCTCTACTGTCTCTACACCCCATCATCCTCCTCCCTCTCTACTGTTTCTACACCCCATCATCCTCCTCCCTCTCTATTGTCTCTACACCCCATCATCCTCCTCCTCTCTCTCTACTGTCTCTACACCCCATCATCCTCCTCCCTCCTCCTCCCTCTCTACTGTCTCTACACCTCATCATCCTCCTCCCTCTCTACTGTCTCTACACCCCATCATCCTCCTCCTCTCTACTGTCTCTACACCCCCATCATCCTCCTCCCTCTCTACTGTTTCTACACCCCATCATCCTCCTCCCTCTCTATTGTCTCTACACCCCATCATCCTCCTCCTCTCTCTCTACTGTCTCTACACCCCATCATCCTCCTCCCTCTCTACTGTCTCTACACCCCATCATCCTCCTCCCTCTCTATTGTCTCTATACCCCCTCATCCTCCTCCCTCTCTACTGTCTCTACACCCCATCATCCTCCTCCCTCTCTACTGTTTCTACACCCCATCATCCTCCTCCCTCTCTATTGTCTCTACACCCCATCATCCTCCTCCTCTCTCTCTACTGTCTCTACACCCCATCATCCTCCTCCTCTCTACTGTCTCTACACCTCATCATCCTCCTCCTCTCTACTGTCTCTACACCCCATCATCCTCCTCCCTCTCTACTGTCTCTACACCTCATCATCGTCCTCCCTCCTCCTCCCTCTGTACTGTCTCTACACCCCATCATCCTCCTCCCTCTCTACTGTCTCTACACCCCATCATCCTCCTCCCTCTCTATTGTCTCTACACCCCCTCATCCTCCTCCCTCTCTACTGTCTTTACACCCCATCATCCTCCTCCTCTCTCTCTACTGTCTCTACACCTCATCCTCCTTCTCCTCCCTCTCTACTGTCTCTACACCTCATCATCCTCCTCCTCCATCTCTACTGTCTCTACACCCCATCATCCTCCTCCCTCTCTACTGTCTCTACACCTCATCCTCCTCCTCCCTTTCTACTATCTCTACACCTCATCCTCCTCCTCCTCTCTACTGTCTCTACACCTCATCATCCTCCTCCCTCTCTACTGTCTCTACACCCCATCATCCTCCTCCTCTCTACTGTCTCTACACCCCATCATCCTCCTCCCTCCTCCTCCCTCTCTACTGTCTCTACACCTCATCATCCTCCTCCCTCTCTACTGTCTCTACACCCCATCATCCTCCTCCCTCTCTACTGTCTCTACACACCATCATCCTCCTCCCTCTCTACTGTTTCTACACCCCATCATCCTCCTCCCTCTCTACTGTCTCTACACCTCATCGTCCTCCTCCTCTACTGTCTCTACCCCCATCATCCTCCTCCCTCTCTACAGTCTCTATACCCCATCATCCTCCTCTCTCTCTACTGTCTCTACACCCCATCCTCCTCCTCTCTCTCTACTGTCTCTACACCCCCATCATCCTCCTCCTCTCTCTCTACTGTCTCTACACCTCATCCTCCTTCTCCTCCCTCTCTACTGTCTCTACACCTCATCATCCTCCTCCTCCCTCTCAACTGTCTCTACACCTCCTCCTCCTCCTCCTCCCTCTCTACTGTCTCTACACCTCATCATCCTCCTCCCTCTCTACTGTCTCTACACCCCATCATCCTCCTCCCTCTCTATTGTCTCTACACCCCATCATCCTCCTCCTCTCTACTGTCTCTACACCTCATCCTCCTCCTCCTCTCTCTACTGTCTCTACACATCATCATCCTCCTCCTTCTCTACTGTCTCTACACCCCATCATCCTCCCTCCCTCTCTACTGTCTCTACACCCCATCATCCTCCTCCCTCCTCCTCCCTCTCTACTGTCTCTACACCTCATCATCCTCCTCCCTCTCTACTGTCTCTACACCTCATCCTCCTCCTCTCTCTCTACTGTCTCTACACCCCATCATCCTCCTCCCTCTCTACTGTTTCTACACCCCATCATCCTCCTCCCTCTCTACTGTCTCTACACCTCATCATCCTCCTCCCTCTCTACTGTCTCTACACCCCATCATCCTCCTCCCTCTCTACTGTCTCTACACCCCATCATCCTCCTCCCTCTCTACTGTCTCTACACCCCATCATCCTCCTCCCTCTCTATTGTCTCTATACCCCCTCATCCTCCTCCCTCTCTACTGTTTCTACACCTCATCATCCTCCTCCTTCTCTACTGTCTCTACACCCCATCATCCTCCTCCTCTCTACTGTCTCTACACCCCATCATCCTCCTCCCTCCCTCCTCCCTCTCTACTGTCTCTACACCTCATCTTCCTCCTCCCTCTCTACTGTCTCTACACCCCATCATCCTCCTCCCTCTCTACTGTCTCTACACCCCATCATCCTCCTCCCTCTCTACTGTCTCTACACCCATCATCCTCCTCCTCTCTACTGTCTCTACACCCCATCATCCTCCTCCCTCTCTACTGTCTCTACACCCCATCATCCTCCTCCCTCTCTACTGTCTCTACACCCCCATCATCCTCCTCTCTCTCTCTACTGTCTCTACACCCCTCACTCCTCCCTCTCTACTGTCTCTACACCCCATCATCCTCCTCCTCTCTCTCTACTGTCTCTACACCCCATCATCCTCCTCCCTCTCTATTGTCTCTAACGCCATCATCATCCTCCTCCCTCTCTACTGTCTCTACACCCCATCATCCTCCTCTCTCTCTACTGTCTCTACACCCCATCATCCTCCTCCACACCCCATCATCCTCCTCCCTCTCTATTGTCTCTACACCCCATCATCCTCCTCCCTCTCTACTGTCTTTACACCTCATCCTCCTCCTCTCTCTCTACTGTCTCTACACCCCATCATCCTCCTCCCTCCTCCTCCCTCTCTACTGTCTCTACACCTCATCATCCTCCTCCCTCTCTACTGTCTCTACACCCCATCATCCTCCTCCCTCTCTACTGTCTCTACACCCCATCATCCTCCTCCCTCTCTACTGTTTCTACACCCCATCATCTCTCCTCCCTCTCTATTGTCTCTACACCCCATCATCCTCCTCCTCTCTCTCTACTGTCTCTACACCCCCATCATCCTCCTCCCTCTCTACTGTCTCTACACCCCATCATCCTCCTCCCTCTCTATTGTCTCTATCCCCCTCATCCTCCTCCCTCTCTACTGTCTCTACACCCCATCATCCTCCTCCCTCTCTACTGTTTCTACACCCCATCATCCTCCTCCCTCTCTATTGTCTCTACACCCCATCATCCTCCTCCTCTCTCTCTACTGTCTCTACACCCCATCATCCTCCTCCCTCCTCCTCCCTCTCTACTGTCTCTACACCTCATCATCCTCCTCCCTCTCTACTGTCTCTACACCCCATCATCCTCCTCCCTCTCTACTGTCTCTACACCCCATCATCCTCCTCCCTCTCTACTGTTTCTACACCCCATCATCCTCCTCCTCTCTATTGTCTCTACACCTCATCATCCTCCTCCTCTCTCTCTACTGTCTCTACACCCCATCATCCTCCTCCTCTCTACTGTCTCTACACCCATCATCCTCCTCCCTCTCTATTGTCTCTATACCCCCTCATCCTCCTCCCTCTCTACTGTCTCTACACCCCATCATCCTCCTCCCTCTCTACTGTTTCTACACCCCATCATCCTCCTCCCTCTCTATTGTCTCTACACCCCATCATCCTCCTCCTCTCTCTCTACTGTCTCTACACCCCATCATCCTCCTCCCTCTCTACTGTCTCTACACCTCATCATCCTCCTCCCTCTCTACTGTCTCTACACCCCATCATCCTCCTCCCTCTCTACTGTCTCTACACCTCATCATCGTCCTCCCTCCTCCTCCCTCTGTACTGTCTCTACACCCCATCATCCTCCTCCCTCTCTACTGTCTCTACACTCCCATCATCCTCCTCCTCTCTATTGTCTCTACACCCCTCATCCCTCCTCCTCTCTACTGTCTTTACACCCCATCATCCTCCTCCTCTCTCTCTACTGTCTCTACACCTCATCCTCCTTCTCCTCCCTCTCTACTGTCTCTGCACCTCATCATCCTCCTCCTCCATCTCTACTGTCTCTACACCCCATCATCCTCCTCCCTCTCTACTGTCTCTACACCTCATCCTTCCTCCTCCTTTCTACTATCTCTACACCTCATCCTCATCATCCTCTCTACTGTCTCTACACCTCATCATCCTCCTCCCTCTCTACTGTCTCTACACCCCATCATCCTCCTCCCTCTCTACTGTCTCTACACCCCATCATCCTCCTCCCTCCTCCTCCCTCTCTACTGTCTCTAACCTCATCATCCTCCTCCCTCTCTACTGTCTCTACACCCCATCATCCTCCTCCTCTCTACTGTCTCTACACACCATCATCCTCCTCCCTCTCTACTGTTTCTACACCCATCATCCTCCTCCCTCTCTACTGTCTCTACACCTCATCGTCCTCCTCCCCCTCTACTGTCTCTACCCCCATCATCCTCCTCCCTCTCTACAGTCTCTATACCCCATCATCCTCCTCTCTCTCTACTGTCTCTACACCCCATCCTCCTCCTCTCTCTCTACTGTCTCTACACCCCATCATCCTCCTCCTCTCTCTCTACTGTCTCTACACCTCATCCTCCTTCTCCTCCCTCTCTACTGTCTCTACACCTCATCATCCTCCTCCTCCCTCTCTACTGTCTCTACACCTCCTCCTCCTCCTCCTCCCTCTCTACTGTCTCTACACCTCATCATCCTCCTCCCTCTCTACTGTCTCTACACCCCATCATCCTCCTCCCTCTCTATTGTCTCTACACCCCATCATCCTCCTCCCTCTCTACTGTCTCTACACCTCATCCTCCTCCTCCCTCTCTACTGTCTCTACACTCGTCATCACATCCTCCTTCTCTACTGTCTCTACACCCCATCATCCTCCTCCCTCTCTACTGTCTCTACACCCCATCATCCTCCTCCCTCCTCCTCCCTCTCTACTGTCTCTACACCTCATCATCCTCCTCCCTCTCTACTGTCTCTACACCTCATCCTCCTCCTCTCTCTCTACTGTCTCTACACCCCATCATCCTCCTCCCTCTCTACTGTTTCTACACCCCATCATCCTCCTCCCTCTCTACTGTCTCTACACCTCATCATCCTCCTCCCTCTCTACTGTCTCTACACCCCATCATCCTCCTCCCTCTCTACTGTCTCTACACCCCATCATCCTCCTCCCTCTCTACTGTCTCTACACCCCATCATCCTCCTCCCTCTCTATTGTCTCTATACCCCCTCATCCTCCTCCCTCTCTACTGTTTCTACACCCCATCATCCTCCTCCCTCTCTACTCTCTCTAAACCCCATCATCCTCCTCCCTCTCTACTGTCTCTACACCCCATCCTCCTCCCTCCTCCTCCCTCTCTACTGTCTCTACACCCATCATCATCCTCCCTCTCTACTGTCTCTACACCCCATCATCATCCTCCCTCTCTGCTGTCTCTACACCCCATCATCCTCCTCCTCTCTATTGTCTCTACACCCCATCATCCTCTCCCTCTCTACTGTCTCTACACCCCCTCATCCTCCTCCCTCTCTATTGTCTCTACACCCCCATCATCATCCTCCTCCTCTCTACTGTCTCTACACCCCATCATCCTCTCTCTCTCTACTGTCTCTACACCCATCATCCTCCTCCCTCTCTATTGTCTCTACACCCCATCATCCTCCTCCCTCTCTATTGTCTCTACACCCCATCATCCTCCTCCTCTCTATTGTCTCTACACCCCATCATCCTCCTCCCTCCTCCTCCCTCTCTACTGTCTCTACACCTCATCATCCTCCTCCCTCTCTACTGTCTCTACACCCCATCATCCTCCTCCCTCTCTACTGTCTCTACACCCCATCATCCTCCTCCCTCTCTACTGTTTCTACACCCCATCTTCCTCCTCCCTCTCTACTGTCTCTACACCTCATCTTCCTCCTCCCTCTCTACTGTCTCTACACCCCATCATCCTCCTCCCTCTCTACTTTCTGTACACCCCATCATCCTCCTCCTCTCTACTGTCTCTACACCCCATCATCCTCCTCCCTCTCTGCTGTCTCTACACCCCATCATCCTCCTCCCTCTCTACTGTCTCTACACCCCATCATCCTCTCTCTCTACTGTCTCTACACCCCATCATCCTCCTCCTCTCTCTCTACTGTCTCTACACCCCCTCACCCTCCTCCCTCTCTACTGTCTCTACACCCCATCATCCTCCTCCTCTCTCTCTACTGTCTCTACACCCCATCATCCTCCTCCCTCTCTATTGTCTCTACACCCCCATCATCATCCTCCTCCTCTCTACTGTCTCTACACCCCATCATCCTCCCTCTCTCTCTACTGTCTCTACACCCCATCATCCTCCTCCACACCCCATCATCCTCCTCCTCTCTATTGTCTCTACACCCCATCATCCTCCTCCTCTCTATTGTCTCTACACCCCATCATCCTCCTCCCTCTCTACTGTCTTTACACCTCATCCTCCTCCTCTCTCTCTACTGTCTCTACACCCCATCATCCTCCTCCCTCCTCCTCCCTCTCTACTGTCTCTACACCTCATCATCCTCCTCCCTCTCTACGGTCTCTACACCCCATCATCCTCCTCCCTCTCTACTATCTCTACACCCCATCATCCTCCTCCCTCTCTACTGTTTCTACACCCCATCATCCATCCTCCCACTCTATTGTCTCTACACCCCATCATCCTCCTCCTCTCTCTCTACTGTCTCTACACCCCATCATCCTCCTCCCTCCTCTCTCTCTCTGTCTCTCCACCCCATCATCCTCCTCCTCTCTACTGTCTATACCCCATCATCCTCCTCCTCTCTACTGTCTCTACACCTCATCATCCTCCTCCCTCTCTACTGTCTCTACACCCCATCATCCTCCTCCTCTCTACTGTCTCTACACCCCATCATCCTCCTCCCTCTCTACTGTTTCTACACCCCATATCCTCCTCCCTCTCTATTGTCTCTACACCCCATCATCCCTCCTCTCTCTCTACTGTCTCTACACCCCATCATCCTCCTCCCTCTCTACTGTCTCTACACCCCATCATCCTCCTCCCTCTCTACTGTCTCTACACCCCATCATTCTTCCTCTCTCTACTGTCTCTACACCCCATCATCTCCTCCCTCTCTACTGTCTCTACACCCATCATCTCTCCCTCTCTACTGTCTCTACACCCCATATCATCCTCCTCCTCCTCTCTCTACTGTCTCTACACCCCATCATCCTCCTCCTCTCTACTGTCTCTATACCCATCATCCTCCTCCCTCTCTACTGTCTCTACACCCCATCATCCTCCTCCCTCTCTACTGTCTCTACACCCCATCATCCTCCTCCTCTCTACTGTCTCTACACTCATCATCCTCCTCCCTCTCTACTGTCTCTACCCACTCATCCTCCCCTCTCTCTCTACTGTCTCTACACCCATCATCTCCTCCTCTCTCTACTGTCTCTACACCCCATCATCCTCCTCCTCTCTACTGTCTCTACACCCCATCATCCTCCTCTCTCTCTACTGTCTCTACACCCCATCATCCTCCTCCCTCTCTACTGTCTCTACACCCCATCATCCTCCTCCCTCTCTACTGTCTCTACACCCCATCATCCTCCTCCCTCTCTACTGTCTCTCACCTCATCATCCTCCTCCTCTCTACTGTCTCTACACCCCATCATCCTCCTCCCTCTCTACTGTCTCTACACCTCATCATCGTCCTCCCTCCTCCTCCCTCTGTACTGTCTCTACACCCCATCATCCTCCTCCTCTCTCTCTACTGTCTCTACACCCCATCATCCTCCTCCCTCTCTACTGTCTCTACACCTCATCATCCTCCTCCCTCTCTACTGTCTCTACACCCCATCATCCTCCTCCCTCTCTACTGTCTCTACACCTCATCATCGTCCTCCCTCCTCCTCCCTCTGTACTGTCTCTACACCCCATCATCCTCCTCCCTCTCTACTGTCTCTACACCCCATCATCCCTCCTCCTCTCTATTGTCTCTACACCCCCTCATCCTCCTCCCTCTCTACTGTCTTTACACCCCATCATCCTCCTCCTCTCTCTCTACTGTCTCTACACCTCATCCTCCTTCTCCTCCCTCTCTACTGTCTCTACACCTCATCATCCTCCTCCTCCATCTCTACTGTCTCTACACCCCATCATCCTCCTCCCTCTCTACTGTCTCTACACCTCATCCTCCTCCTCCCTTTCTACTATCTCTACACCTCATCCTCCTCCTCCCTCTCTACTGTCTCTACACCTCATCATCCTCCTCCCTCTCTACTGTCTCTACACCCCATCATCCTCCTCCCTCTCTACTGTCTCTAC
Organism: Coregonus clupeaformis; assembly: GCF_020615455.1. Taxonomy (NCBI): domain Eukaryota; kingdom Metazoa; phylum Chordata; class Actinopteri; order Salmoniformes; family Salmonidae; genus Coregonus; species Coregonus clupeaformis. Next base: position 148,485 of record NW_025533538.1, read on the forward strand.
ACCCCATCATCCTCCTCCCTCCTCCTCCCTCTCTACTGTCTCTACACCTCATCATCCTCCTCCCTCTCTACTGTCTCTACACCCCATCATCCTCCTCCCTCTCTACTGTCTCTACACACCATCATCCTCCTCCCTCTCTACTGTTTCTACACCCCATCATCCTCCTCCCTCTCTACTGTCTCTACACCTCATCGTCCTCCTCCCCCTCTACTGTCTCTACCCCCATCATCCTCCTCCCTCTCTACAGTCTCTATACCCCATCATCCTCCTCTCTCTCTACTGTCTCTACACCCCCATCCTCCTCCTCTCTCTCTACTGTCTCTACACCCCATCATCCTCCTCCTCTCTCTCTACTGTCTCTACACCTCATCCTCCTTCTCCTCCCTCTCTACTGTCTCTACACCTCATCATCCTCCTCCTCCCTCTCTACTGTCTCTACACCTCCTCCTCCTCCTCCTCCCTCTCTACTGTCTCTACGCCTCATCATCCTCCTCCTCTCTACTGTCTCTACACCCCATCATCCTCCTCCTCTCTATTGTCTCTACACCTCATCATCCTCCTCTCTCTACTGTCTCTACACCTCATCCTCCTCCTCCTCTCTACTGTCTCTACACTCATCATCCTCCTCCTTCTCTACTGTCTCTACACCCATCATCCTCCTCCCTCTCTACTGTCTCTACACCCCATCATCCTCCTCCCTCCTCCTCCCTCTCTACTGTCTCTACACCTCATCATCCTCCTCCTCTCTACTGTCTCTACACCTCATCCTCCTCCTCTCTCTCTACTGTCTCTACACCCCATCATCCTCCTCCCTCTCTACTGTTTCTACACCCCCATCATCCTCCTCCCTCTCTACTGTCTCTACACCTCATCATCCTCCTCCTCTCTACTGTCTCTACACCCCATCATCCTCCTCCCTCTCTACTGTCTCTACACCCCATCATCCTCCTTCCTCTCTACTGTCTCTACACCCCATCATCCTCCTCCCTCTCTATTGTCTCTATACCCCCTCATCCTCCTCCCTCTCTACTGTTTCTACACCCCATCATCCTCCTCCCTCTCTACTCTCTCTAAACCCCATCATCCTCCTCCCTCTCTACTGTCTCTACACCCCATCCTCCTCCCTCCTCCTCCCTCTCTACTGTCTCTACACCCCATCATCCTCCTCCCTCTCTACTGTCTCTACACCCCATCATCCTCCTCCCTCTCTACTGTCTCTACACCCCATCATCCTCCTCCCTCTCTATTGTCTCTACACCCCATCATCCTCCTCCCTCTCTACTGTCTCTACACCTCATCCTCCTCCTCTCTATTGTCTCTACACCCCATCATCATCCTCCTCCCTCTCTACTGTCTCTACACCCCATCATCCTCCTCTCTCTCTACTGTCTCTACACCCCATCATCCTCCTCCCTCTCTATTGTCTCTACACCCCATCATCCTCCTCCCTCTCTATTGTCTCTACACCCCATCATCCTCCTCGCTCTCTATTGTCTCTACACCACATCATCATCCTCCCTCCTCCTCCTCTCTACTGTCTCTACACCTCATCATCCTCCTCCCTCTCTACTGTCTCTACACCCCATCATCCTCCTCCTCTCTACTGTCTCTACACCCCATCATCCTCCTCCCTCTCTACTGTTTCTACACCCCATCTTCCTCCTCCCTCTCTACTGTCTCTACACCTCATCTTCCTCCTCCCTCTCTACTGTCTCTACACCCCATCATCCTCCTCCCTCTCTACTTTCTGTACACCCCATCATCCTCCTCCCTCTCTACTGTCTCTACACCCCATCATCCTCCTCCCTCTCTACTGTCTCTACACCCCATCATCCTCCTCCCTCTCTACTGTCTCTACACCCCATCATCCTCCTCCCTCTCTACTGTCTCTACACCCCATCATCCTCCTCCTCTCTCTCTACTGTCTCTACACCCCCTCACCCTCCTCCCTCTCTACTGTCTCTACACCCCATCATCCTCCTCCTCTCTCTCTACTGTCTCTACACCCCATCATCCTCCTCCCTCTCTATTGTCTCTACACCCCATCATCATCCTCCTCCCTCTCTACTGTCTCTACACCCCATCATCCTCCTCTCTCTCTACTGTCTCTACACCCCATCATCCTCCTCCACACCCCATCATCCTCCTCCCTCTCTATTGTCTCTACACCCCATCATCCTCCTCCCTCTCTATTGTCTCTACACCCCATCATCCTCCTCCCTCTCTACTGTCTTTACACCTCATCCTCCTCCTCTCTCTCTACTGTCTCTACACCCCATCATCCTCCTCCCTCCTCCTCCCTCTCTACTGTCTCTACACCTCATCATCCTCCTCCCTCTCTACTGTCTCTACACCCCATCATCCTCCTCCCTCTCTACTATCTCTACACCCCATCATCCTCCTCCCTCTCTACTGTTTCTACACCCCATCATCCTCCTCCCACTCTATTGTCTCTACACCCCATCATCCTCCTCCTCTCTCTCTACTGTCTCTACACCCCATCATCCTCCTCCCTCCTCCTCTCTCTCTACTGTCTCTACACCCCATCATCCTCCTCCCTCTCTACTGTCTATACACCCCATCATCCTCCTCCCTCTCTACTGTCTCTACACCTCATCATCCTCCTCCCTCTCTACTGTCTCTACACCCCATCATCCTCCTCCCTCTCTACTGTCTCTACACCCCATCATCCTCCTCCCTCTCTACTGTTTCTACACCCCATCATCCTCCTCCCTCTCTATTGTCTCTACACCCCATCATCCTCCTCCTCTCTCTCTACTGTCTCTACACCCCATCATCCTCCTCCCTCTCTACTGTCTCTACACCCCATCATCCTCCTCCCTCTCTACTGTCTCTACACCCCATCATTCTCCTCCCTCTCTACTGTCTCTACACCCCATCATCCTCCTCCCCTCTCTACTGTCTCTACACCCCATCATCCTCCTCCCTCTCTACTGTCTCTACACCCCATCATCCTCCTCCCTCCTCCTCTCTCTCTACTGTCTCTACACCCCATCATCCTCCTCCCTCTCTACTGTCTATACACCCCATCATCCTCCTCCCTCTCTACTGTCTCTACACCCCATCATCCTCCTCCCTCTCTACTGTCTCTACACCCCATCATCCTCCTCCCTCTCTACTGTCTCTACACCTCATCATCCTCCTCCCTCTCTACTGTCTCTACACCCCATCCTCCTCCTCTCTCTCTACTGTCTCTACACCCCATCATCCTCCTCCTCTCTCTACTGTCTCTACACCCCATCATCCTCCTCCCTCTCTACTGTCTCTACACCCCATCATCCTCCTCTCTCTCTACTGTCTCTACACCCCATCATCCTCCTCCCTCTCTACTGTCTCTACACCCCATCATCCTCCTCCCTCTCTACTGTCTCTACACCCCATCATCCTCCTCCCTCTCTACTGTCTCTACACCCCATCCTCCTCCTCCCTCTCTACTGTCTCTACACCTCCTCCTCCTCCTCCCTCTCTACTGTCTCTACACCCCATCATCCTCCTCCACACCCCATCATCCTCCTCCCTCTCTATTGTCTCTACACCCCATCATCCTCCTCCCTCTCTATTGTCTCTACACCCCATCATCCTCCTCCCTCTCTACTGTCTTTACACCTCATCCTCCTCCTCTCTCTCTACTGTCTCTACACCCCATCATCCTCCTCCCTCCTCCTCCCTCTCTACTGTCTCTACACCTCATCATCCTCCTCCCTCTCTACTGTCTCTACACCCCATCATCCTCCTCCCTCTCTACTGTCTCTACACCCCATCATCCTCCTCCCTCTCTACTGTTTCTACACCCCATCATCCTCCTCCCTCTCTACTGTCTCTACACCTCATCGTCCTCCTCCCCCTCTACTGTCTCTACCCCCATCATCCTCCTCCCTCTCTACAGTCTCTATACCCCATCATCCTCCTCTCTCTCTACTGTCTCTACACCCCATCCTCCTCCTCTCTCTCTACTGTCTCTACACCCCATCATCCTCCTCCTCTCTCTCTACTGTCTCTACACCTCATCCTCCTTCTCCTCCCTCTCTACTGTCTCTACACCTCATCATCCTCCTCCTCCCTCTCTACTGTCTCTACACCTCCTCCTCCTCCTCCTCTCTACTGTCTCTACACCTCATCATCCTCCTCCCTCTCTACTGTCTCTACACCCCATCATCCTCCTCCCTCTCTATTGTCTCTACACCCCATCATCCTCCTCCCTCTCTACTGTCTCTACACCTCATCCTCCTCCTCCCTCTCTACTGTCTCTACACCTCATCATCCTCCTCCTTCTCTACTGTCTCTACACCCCATCATCCTCCTCCCTCTCTACTGTCTCTACACCCCATCATCCTCCTCCTCCTCCTCCCTCTCTACTGTCTCTACACCTCATCATCCTCCTCCCTCTCTACTGTCTCTACACCTCATCCTCCTCCTCTCTCTCTACTGTCTCTACACCCCATCATCCTCCTCCCTCTCTACTGTCTCTACACCCCATCATCCTCCTCCCTCCTCCTCCCTCTCTACTGTCTCTACACCTCATCATCCACCTCCCTCTCTACTGTCTCTACACCTCATCCTCCTCCTCCCTCTCTACTGTCTCTACACCTCATCATCCTCCTCCTTCTCTACTGTCTCTACACCCCATCATCCTCCTCCCTCTCTACTGTCTCTACACCCCATCATCCTCCTCCCTCCTCCTCCCTCTCTACTGTCTCTACACCCCATCATCCTCCTCCCTCTCTACTGTCTCTACACCCCATCATCCTCCTCCCTCTCTACTGTCTCTACACCCCATCATCCTCCTCCCTCTCTATTGTCTCTATACCCCCTCATCCTCCTCCCTCTCTACTGTTTCTACACCCCATCATCCTCCTCCTCTCTACTCTCTCTAAACCCCATCATCCTCCTCCCTCTCTACTGTCTCTACACCCCCATCCTCCTCCCTCCTCCTCCCTCTCTACTGTCTCTACACCCCATCATCCTCCTCCCTCTCTACTGTCTCTACACCCCATCATCCTCCTCCCTCTCTACTGTCTCTACACCCCATCATCCTCCTCCCTCTCTATTGTCTCTACACCCCATCATCCTCCTCCCTCTCTACTGTCTCTACACCCCCTCATCCTCCTCCCTCTCTATTGTCTCTACACCCCATCATCATCCTCCTCCCTCTCTACTGTCTCTACACCCCATCATCCTCCTCTCTCTCTACTGTCTCTACACCCCATCATCCTCCTCCCTCTCTATTGTCTCTACACCCCATCATCCTCCTCCCTCTCTATTGTCTCTACACCCCATCATCCTCCTCCCTCTCTATTGTCTCTACACCCCATCATCCTCCTCCCTCCTCCTCCCTCTCTACTGTCTCTACACCTCATCATCCTCCTCCCTCTCTACTGTCTCTACACCCCATCATCCTCCTCCCTCTCTACTGTCTCTACACCCCATCATCCTCCTCCCTCTCTACTGTTTCTACACCCCATCTTCCTCCTCCCTCTCTACTGTCTCTACACCTCATCTTCCTCCTCCCTCTCTACTGTCTCTACACCCCATCATCCTCCTCCCTCTCTACTTTCTGTACACCCCATCATCCTCCTCCCTCTCTACTGTCTCTACACCCCATCATCCTCCTCCCTCTCTACTGTCTCTACACCCCATCATCCTCCTCCCTCTCTACTGTCTCTACACCCCATCATCCTCCTCCCTCTCTACTGTCTCTACACCCCATCATCCTCCTCCTCTCTCTCTACTGTCTCTACACCCCCTCACCCTCCTCCCTCTCTACTGTCTCTACACCCCATCATCCTCCTCCTCTCTCTCTACTGTCTCTACACCCCATCATCCTCCTCCCTCTCTATTGTCTCTACACCCCATCATCATCCTCCTCCCTCTCTACTGTCTCTACACCCCATCATCCTCCTCTCTCTCTACTGTCTCTACACCCCATCATCCTCCTCCACACCCCATCATCCTCCTCCCTCTCTATTGTCTCTACACCCCATCATCCTCCTCCCTCTCTATTGTCTCTACACCCCATCATCCTCCTCCCTCTCTACTGTCTTTACACCTCATCCTCCTCCTCTCTCTCTACTGTCTCTACACCCCATCATCCTCCTCCCTCTCTACTGTCTATACACCCCATCATCCTCCTCCCTCTCTACTGTCTCTACACCTCATCATCCTCCTCCCTCTCTACTGTCTCTACACCCCATCATCCTCCTCCCTCTCTACTGTCTCTACACCCCATCATCCTCCTCCCTCTCTACTGTTTCTACACCCCATCATCCTCCTCCCTCTCTATTGTCTCTACACCCCATCATCCTCCTCCTCTCTCTCTACTGTCTCTACACCCCATCATCCTCCTCCCTCTCTACTGTCTCTACACCCCATCATCCTCCTCCCTCTCTACTGTCTCTACACCCCATCATTCTCCTCCCTCTCTACTGTCTCTACACCCCATCATCCTCCTCCCTCTCTACTGTCTCTACACCCCATCATCCTCCTCCTCTCTACTGTCTCTACACCCCATCATCCTCTCTTCCCTCCTCCTCTCTCTCTACTGTCTCTACACCCCATCATCCTCCTCCCTCTCTACTGTCTCTACACCCCATCATCCTCCTCCTCTCTACTGTCTCTACACCCCATCATCCTCCTCCCTCTCTACTGTCTCTACACCCCATCATCCTCCTCCCTCTCTACTGTCTCTACACCTCATCATCCTCCTCCCTCTCTACTGTCTCTACACCCTCATCCTCCTCTCTCTCTACTGTCTCTACACCCCATCATCCTCCTCCCTCTCTACTGTCTCTACACCCCATCATCTTCCTCCCTCTCTACTGTCTCTACACCCCATCATCCTCCTCTCTCTCTACTGTCTCTACACCCCATCATCCTCTTCCTCTCTACTGTCTCTACACCCCCATCATCCTCCTCCCTCTCTACTGTCTCTACACCCCATCATCCTCCTCTCTATCTACTGTCTCTACACCCCCATCCTCCTCCTCCCTCTCTACTGTCTCTACACCTCCTCCTCCTCCTCCTCTCTACTGTCTCTACACCCCATCATCCTCCTCCACACCCCATCATCCTCCTCCCTCTCTATTGTCTCTACACCCCATCATCCTCCTCCCTCTCTATTGTCTCTACACCCCATCATCCTCCTCCCTCTCTACTGTCTTTACACCTCATCCTCCTCCTCTCTCTCTACTGTCTCTACACCCCATCATCCTCCTCCCTCCTCCTCCCTCTCTACTGTCTCTACACCTCATCATCCTCCTCCCTCTCTACTGTCTCTACACCCCATCATCCTCCTCCCTCTCTACTGTCTCTACACCCCATCATCCTCCTCCCTCTCTACTGTTTCTACACCCCATCATCCTCATCCCTCTCTACTGTCTCTACACCTCATCATCCTCCTCCCTCTCTACTGTCTCTACACCCCATCATCCTCCTCCCTCTCTACTGTCTCTACACCCCATCATCCTCCTCCCTCTCTACTGTCTCTACACCCCATCATCCTCCTATCTCTCTACTGTCTCTACACCCCATCATCCTCCTCCCTCTCTACTGTCTCTACACCCCATCATCCTCCTCCCTCTCTATTGTCTCTACACCCCATCATCCGCCTCCTCTCTCTCTACTGTCTCTACACCCCATCATCCTCCTCCCTCTCTACTGTCTCTACACCCCATCATCCTCCTCCTCTCTCTACTGTCTCTACACCCCATCATCCTCCTCCCTCTCTACTGTCTCTACACCCCATCATCCTCCTCCCTCTCTACTGTCTCTACACCCCATCATCCTCCTCCCTCTCTACTGTCTCTACACCCCATCATCCTCCTCCCTCTCTACTGTCTCTACACCCCATCATCCTCCTCCCTCTCTACTGTCTCTACACCCCATCATCCTCCTCCCTCTCTACTGTCTCTACACCTCATCATCCTCCTCCCTCTCTACTGTCTCTACACCCCATCATCCTCCTCCCTCTCTACTGTCTCTACACCTCATCATCCTCCTCCCTCTCTACTGTCTCTACACCCCATCATCCTCCTCCCTCTCTACTGTCTCTACACCTCATCATCCTCCTCCCTCTCTACTGTCTCTACACCCCATCCTCCTCCTCTCTCTCTACTGTCTCTACACCCCATCATCCTCCTCCTCTCTCTACTGTCTCTACACCCCATCATCCTCCTCCCTCTCTACTGTCTCTACACCCATCATCCTCCTCCCTCTCTACTGTCTCTACACCCCATCCTCCTCCTCCCTCTCTACTGTCTCTACACCTCATCCTCCTCCTCCCTCTCTACTGTCTCTACACCTCCTCCTCCTCCTCCCTCTCTACTGTCTCTACACCCCATCATCCTCCTCTCTGTCACGATCGTCGTAGGAAGTAGACCAAGGCGCAGCGTGATGAACGAACATGTTTATTTATCATTAGCGATAAACACGGACAGTAAACAAAAACAACAAACGACTCGTAACGTCCTAGGTAACATAGACCAACACGGAACAAAAACCCACAAACACAAAGGGCAAAACATACAGTTTAAATATGGCTCCCAATCAGAGACAACCAGCCACAGCTGACACTCGTTGCCTCTGATTGGGAGTCACTCAGGCAAACATAGAAACAGAAGAACTAGAACCCCCAACATAGAAATAAACACATAGAATGAACACACCCTGGCTCAACATATAGAGTCCCAGAGCCAGGGTGTGACAATCTCTCTCTACTGTCTCTACACCTCATCCTCCTCCTCCCTTTCTACTGTCTCTACACCCCATCATCCTCCTCTCTCTCTACTGTCTCTACACCTCATCCTCCTTCTCCTCCCTCTCTATTGTCTCTACACCCCATCATCCTCCTCCCTCTCTACTGTCTCTACACCCCATCCTCCTCCCTCCTCCTCCCTCTCTACTGTCTCTACACCCCATCATCCTCCTCCCTCTCTACTGTCTCTACCCCCATCATCCTCCTCCCTCTCTACTGTTTCTACACCTCATCATCCTCCTTTGTGGGTCTGTGTAATCTGAGGGAAATACGTGTCTCTAATATGGTCATACATTTGGCAGGAGGTTAGGAAGTGCAGCTCAGTTTCCACCTCATTTTGTGGGCAGTGTGCACATAGCCTGTCTTCTCTTGAGAGCCAGGTCTGCCTACGGCGGCCTTTCTCAATAGCAAGGATATGTCAAGTAATTATCTTTTTGGTTTTTCATGATTTGGTTGGGTCTAATTGTGTTGCTGTCCTGGGTCTCTGTGGGGTCTGTTTGTGTTTGTGAAGCCAGCTTGCTTAGGTGACCCTTCTCCAGGTTAAGCTCTCTGTAGATTATGGATTATGATTTTGTTATGGAAGGTTTGGGAATTGCTTCCTTTTAGGTGGTTGTAGAATTTAACATCTCATTTCTGGATTTGGATATTTAGCAGGTATCAACCCCCCTTCTGCTCTGCATGCATTATTTGGTGTTTTGCGTTGTACACAGAGGATATTTTTGCAGAATTCTGCATGCAGTCTCTCTCTCTCTCTCTGTCTCTGTCTATCTCTATCTCTATCTGTCTATCTCTCTCTCACTCTCGCTCTCTCTCCCTTTTGCCCTACTGTGGTATCAAGAGGTGTGGTACACTGGTAGCTACTAGCTGATAATAAAATATTTCTCAATTTCTCTCTCTCTCCTCCTCCACTCCCTCCCCCCCTCCCTCTCTCTCTCTCTCTCTTTAGTGGTACCCGGAGGTGCGTCACCACTGCCCGTCAACCCCTATCATCCTAGTGGGTACTAAGCTGGATCTGAGGGACGAGAAGGAGACCATCGAGAAGCTCAAAGAGAAGAAACTGGCCCCCATCACCTACCCACAAGGCCTAGCGCTGGCCAAGGAGATTGGTAGGTCACTGCATATAATAATCCATTGCTTTTTATAATGATGGAATTGCATTTTGTAAAGCACTCTAAAGCACTTTGTGTTAACAGCTGATGTAAATAGAGCTTTATAATATACAGTACATTTGATTGATTGATATTTTGTTTTACAAGTGTTCTATGAATTGTATTAAATGAGAGAAGCTATACCAATCTATTCAGACCGCATCTCCTCAGATTCACATCTGTTCACATACAACATACTGTTCATAGAGAATGAAGTGCCTAGCTATGTTGCATGCATGTACACAGTATTGACCTCTCTCTCTCTCTCTCTCTCTCTCTCTCTCTCTCTCTCTCTCTCTCTCTCTCTCTCTCTCTCTCTCTCTCTCTCTCTCCTCTCTCTCTCTCTCTCTCTCTCTCTCTCTCTCTCTCTCTCTCTCTCTCTCTCTCTCTCTCTCTCTCTCTCTCTCTCTCTCTCTCTCTCTCTCTCTCTCTCTCTCTCTCTCTCTCTCTCTCTCTCTCTCTCTCCCTCCCGCCTTCCACCATCTCCCGCCCCAGACTCTGTGAAGTACCTGGAGTGTTCTGCTCTGACCCAGCGTGGCCTGAAGACAGTGTTTGACGAGGCTATCAGGGCAGTACTCTGCCCACAGCCAACCAAGGTCGGGAAGAAGAAATGTCTACTGCTCTAACAGGTGAGAGGGAGGCAGGGAGGTAGGGAGGGATGGATGGAGAGGGAGGTAGGGAGGGATGGATGGATGGAGAGGGAGGGAGGGAGGGAGGGAGGGAGGGAGGGAGGGAGGGAGGGAGGGAGGGAGGGTGGTAGGGAGGGTGAGGCAGGGCCTCTGCCCACAGCCCACCAAGGTTAGGAAGAAGGGATGCCTAGTTCTCTAACTGATGAGAGTGATGGAGGGAGGGAGAGATGGAGGGAGGGAGGTTTGGAATCTCTGAAAAGAAAGACGGCGATAGTGTGTGAAAGAAAGAGGGTGACAGTGAGAAAGCTAGAGATTACATTTACCTGTATTCTATCTACATTATTCTCACAATCTGTTGTTGTTGTTGTTTCTTTGGATGCAGCTAAGAGTGAAAATGGACAGCGAACAAACCAGGGAGAAAGATGTTAACTTCAATAAAAACATTGACTTTATTCCTTCTGAAAGCCTATATGGTTAAATACATATAAAATACTATAATTAAATAATGTTAAATCTATTACAATGGTTTCTGATGTGTGCTTGTTTGGTACTGGTATATAGTGTATGATATAGGAGTTTTTGTAAAAGGAAAAAGTTGTATAATCTTTGCAGAATATTAATAATCTGAATAATACAATACTGTAATATTCTCCCCTCTACTGTGAAGGTGATATTTGACCTTGATGTAAGTGTGTCCCAAATGGCACCCTAATCCCTATGTGTACTACTTTTGACCAGAGCTCTATGGGTGTCCTAGTGCACTACATAGGGAATTGGGTTTTATTTGGGACACATACAAATTGTTTTGGTATACAATTAAACTCAATTTTCAAACACTGCCACCACCATCATCATGATCATCATCATTATTATGAGTTGTGGTTTGATGATGCCCTCTGTCCAATTTCTCTAGATCTGCTTCCAACCGCTATATAAAGGACAGTTAATCTGTAAAATCAATCTGGATTAAATATGTTAATTAATTGATTAATGACTGTGAAATTATTTATTGTGTCTTTAGCCAATTCATGTATTGCAGTGAGGTCAACCCTAGCCAGTTGTTGGGTTTAGGATGAAGAGAGAGAGGGAGAGAGAGAGAGAGGGAGAGAGAAGGGGAGAGGGAGAGAGAGAGAGAGAGAGAGAGAGAGAGAGAGAGAGAGAGAGAGAGAGAGAGAGAGAGAGAGAGAGAGAGAGAGAGAGAGAGAGAGAGAGAGAGAGAGAGAGAGAGAGAGAGAGAGAGAGAGAGAGAGAGAGAGAGAGAGAGAGAGAGAGAGAGAGAGAGAGAGAGGTCAATACTGTGTACATGCATGCAACATAGCTAGGCACTTCATTCTCTATGAACAGTATGTTGTATGTGAACAGATGTGAATCTGAGGAGATGCAGTCTGAATAGATTGGTACAGCTTCTCTCATTTAATACCACCTCTAAGTGGGGGGAGGAAATGAAAATGTTGGATGGGGGGGGGGAGAAGGGGAAGGCAGGGGTAAGAGTGGTTACAGACAGACAGAAAGACAAACAGAAAGACAGAATAAGAGTAGAACTCTATTTTCCACCGTGATTTGGCCCATTTAAGAGCTAGTAATGTTTGTTTGAGATCGTCTTGAGGTTGGCTCAAGGACGTTCGACTGAATCAAAGGCTAATTCTCTACCCTTCTCCCGAAGTGTGCACTTGTACACTCCCCTCGTGAATTTAAAAGGAATGGACTGGTATGAGGAATATGGTGGAAACTCCCTCCAGCCATGATTGCACCTATCCAATGATTTTAAATGCATAAATGGGAGGGAACAAGTGCACACTTGATTGTGTCTGTCAGTTGCAGCTTGAGTACCCTCAAACAACCCGATTCTTATGGGGATTCTCCCTTTGTAGGGAGACATGCTTTACTCATAGCTACATCTACATGTAACAGTACTGTACTATAAGTCCTGCAGAACTTGGCTTTGTCCCAAATGGCACGCTATTCCCTATATAGTGCTCTTTTTACCAGGCCCCTATGGGACCTGGTCAAAAGTAGTGCACTGGGTACTGGTCAAAAGTAGTGTATTAAATAAGATATAGGGTGCCATTTGGGACTCACTTTAGTGTCTCATAGAACAAACAACAACCAGCTTATTCCAGAACCAATCATTTTAATTGTCAACAGTAAAAGGCTGTGTTAAATGTATATTTAGTTCATTCAGGTATTTTAGTGTAGTAGTGCCCTAGTTAATGGGTTGCTAGTGAATGTCCAGAGGCATTCAGTTGTTTAAAGCCGGGATTTAATCCAAGGTGCATTGACAACAATCACACTTCACATGACTATTAAAGGTAATTTACGTTGAGCCAACATCTGCAGCACTTTGAATGTGATCTCTGCAAACATCAGTTAAATGTATTTTAATGAAATGCCGTTTTGTGGATAGTGCAGTGTGCTTGTCAACAACACACCTTTGATTGATTACCAGCCTTCGTGTGTCCAGGCAGACAGAGTAACTGTGGGATATACTAAACTATACAGTACCACAATGGGATATACACTATCAACATTCTGGATTAACACACTACAGTTAGAACAAGAATGGAGACAGTTACAGTGGGATATAAACGATCAATTTTCTGGATTAACACACTACACTTATAACAAGAATGAGTTAATCTGAGATCTCTTTTATGGTTTATTAGGATACAATAATAAGCTTTTGCTGTTAATCAAATCAAAACGGTCCGTTTTCTTCTTTACTTGCCAATGATCTTCTTTATCCAGACTTTGTACTTGCAGACATCCATGATGAGTGCCGCTGCAGAACATTCTTCACCAGTGTTATCAGCGATGAAGACACCATAGAGCTGGTTCTTATACACCACACCTGCCCCAGAGTCACCTCTACAGGTTTCCACTCCAACACGTTGTGCACAGAAGATGTCTTGATGGGATTTTGCCATGGAGGCGTCACATTTCATAACATCCAGCTCTGCACAATGTAGGACTTTGGTGTTGGCAGCAGCAGGTGCTTCAGCAGCAGGTTCCCCAGCATCAGGTTCCCCAGCATCAGGTTCCCCAGCATCAGGTTCCCCAGCATCCGGTGCAGCAGGTGTAGTGGCTGCATAGCCTGCAATCTGAACTGTTTGGAACTCTTCTGGTTTAGATGTCTTCCCCCGAAGTTTGGCCAAAAACTGTGCACAATCACCAAGAGAGATTGGATCAACCCCAGGTCCTGGAACAGCTCCCGGCACTGGCCTTGGTAACTGCAGTAGCATGATGTCATGGGTTCGTCCATTCTTATCTTTATGGATCGCCTTCTGTTTGATTTCTACTAGAGGTTTCACAGGGCCTGGATCTCCAACTGCTTCTGCATACATCTTCCATTCTGGTCCATCAGGCCAACAGCGAGCAGCGGTTAGAAGCCACTTGTTGGTGATCAGAGAACTGCTGCAGTCCTTTTGCAATCCTTTCGATGGATTTTTAGCTGTCAAACGGACATGGTATTGCCTTTCGGTGGGACTGCACGTACCTGCCCCGATGACTCTCTTCTGAATGTCGCCCAATGTGATCTCTGCCAACATTAGAGAGAGCAGTAGAACACCGCTCAGGATCTTCATGGTCTTCATGACCGCTGCATTTTACAGAGGAAACATCTGTGGTATTAAACATATTCTGACCCCGTATCTCAAAACGTATCCACCATCCAGCCTCCTGCATGCTAATCAACTCAATTTGATTGGCTGACTCTTTGGTACGGTGACTTTATATATGTAAAATTGATTTATTTGAATGAATCCATAAAGGGGTATCCAGGTAGCCCAGAGGTTAGAGAGACATGCATGTATCCCCATCGGTACCTTGAGCAAGGCACTTAATTACTAAACTGCTCCAAGGGGCCACAATGCAGCTGACCCTGACTTCCAACTCCTTAGTAAGTGTGTGTGTGTGTGTGTGTGTGTGTGTGTGTGTTTCCTGGGGGAAAAATAAACTACCTGTAAAATAACATAATTCTAGTTATACTCAACTACACCCCAAAATACTAACTCTATCCAATTATGAAAGTGACATGACCAGGAAACAGTTATAGACAGTTACGGCCTACTAATTGGGCACAGAGCTTTCCCCCCCTAGTCAGGCCAAATGCTCAGCAAAACCTTGGGGACCTAGTTATGATGCATTGCCAGACATATAGTATGTGCAAGAACAAAAAGAAGAACAACATAATGTATACAAATCCTGAGACTAATCAATTCCCCCCTGGGGATTGAAATAAAGTACAATTCAGTTGGTGTCTTCAGTTGAACTTTTGGAACTGACACAAGTCAATGCACCATAGCCTACTTGGCTTTTTGTCTGGCTCTTTGTAGGCAAATGATCTCTCTGAGGAATAGTTGTGCCAAAGACTTCAACGGACACTAAACGTTTACAACAGGAGAGGTTTTGCATTATACAGCAGAGGTGTAACTGAAATATGCGGGGTGAATTTGAGCTATTGAGTCTCCTCATACAACGTCTATTCCGCTCTTTGGACTTTATACCTTCTTATCAAAACCTCCTCGGCAGCAAACCGGATAAAAAAACTCCACTCTATGCTATCATTGTTCTATATCACATTTCAGTTGGTATATGAATATTGATAAAACTTCCACTTAACTTTATATGTGACTATAAAAGTATCTGTTTGACTAAAGATGCATAACGGTATATGGCTCCACCAGGAAAGTGAATCTATGCAAACTTTTGACAGTTGACACCAAACGTCAATATGTGACCATCGATGTTGAAGGCTGTATATGTAACTGCCAGGATCAAATTGTGGACTTCTTACATGCCAAGCCAGCGTCTTCACCATTAGACAATAGGAGTACATCCCCTTGGTCTGAAGGGTGACATTTTGGGAAAACAAATCTCAGGCAGAGCTATACTCATCACGAGAGCGTGATTCCAAATCGCGTCCACTACATAAAGATATGAAACATAATACTTGTGGCAGCATCTCAGTGCTCTCCAAGAGTGCAGGCTGAGGACATCTCTGTAAACTCCTGCACTCCACGCCAACTTACCAACCGGTGTCCGGTGCGTTCCAACTCGGGGTCCACAGGGAAAGAGGGACGGCCCCGTGATCATCCATCTCCCAGGGTAGGCGTGAGTATTCCATCGTCATCGCTTTCTGCCAAACCCGTCCTGGTTTCCATTTCACTGGTTGGCTGTCCCTCATGTATTGTCTCCACAGCTCTAGTGGACTCTGGTGCCGAGGGGATTCTATCGACCAGGCCCTTGCCTCCTCCCTGAACATCACCTCATACCCGCTCTCATTTCCTTTTCCGGTCCAAGCTTTGGATAATCGACCACTGGGATCCGGCACTATCACGCACATCACAGCACCACTCACCATCACCGTGGGACCCATGCACCAAGAAAGCCTTCCATACCTCATCACCGAGGCACCTGTACATAAAGTCATCTTCGGCCTCCCGTGGCTCCAACGTCACGACCCCATTAATCTCCTGGTCAAGGATGGAGATCACTGCCTGGTCACCCAGACGTCGGAAGAGCTGCTTTCCCTTACCCTGTGGTTCCACATCGGTTGAGGATCCTGTGGTTGCCCTCCAGCCCAACATCTCTGAAGTTTACCAGGATCTCTGGGAGGTTTTCTCCAAGACCCACGCCACCTGTCTCCCTCCTCATCGCCCCTGGGACTGTGCCATCAACCTGCTAGCAGACTCTGCACCTCCGCGCAGCAGCGGCTACCCCCTGTCGGTGGCTGAAACTAAGGCCATGGAGGAGTACATCCAGGAGGCTCTCTAACAGGGTTTCATCCGCCCTCCCCTGTGTCGGCAGGCTTCTTCTTCGTGGCCAAGAAGGAGGGAGATCTACGTCCGTGCATCGACTACAGAGGTCTCAATTCCATCACCACCAAATACCGCTATCCTCTCCTGTTGGTGCCGGCCGCCATCGAACTGGACCTACAGAGTGCCTATAATCTCATCCGCATCCGGGAGGGGGATGAATGGAAAACGGTCTTCAGCACAATGTCTGGGCACTACAAGTACTTGGTGATGCCTTATGGATTAGCCAATGCTCTGTTGGTGTTCCAGGCATTCGTGAACGAGGTGTTCCGGGACATGCTTGGGCGTCAGATGGTTGTGTATATCGACGACATCTTGATCTACTTGGCCACTTTGGTGGATCACATCGCCCACGTCCGGGAAGTCCTGGGACGCCTCCTGGAGAACCATCTGTACGTCAAAGCAGAGAAGTGTCGGTTCCTTCAGGCTGCTGTCTCCTTCTTGGGATATCGGATCAGCCCGCAGGGAGTGGTTATGGAGGAGAGGAAGGTCGATGCAGTCAGGTAATGGCCAGTCCCAACCACCATAAAGGGACTACAATGGTTTATGGGGTTTACCAACTTCTAGTGCCAATTCATTAAAAACTTCAGCTCCATTGCCTCTCCTCTCACCTCTCTCCTCAAAGGTGGTCCACGTATGTTGGTGTGGAGTCCTGCAGCCGATGAGGCCTTCCGCCTACTGAAGGGGCGTTTCACATCCGCCCTGTGGCTGAAACACCCAGATTCTACGCTGCCCTTCGTGGTGGAGGTGGACGCCTCAGAAGTGGGTGTGGGGGCTGTCCTGTCACAATGTGAAGGTAATCCACAAAAAATGTATCCATGTGAATACTACTCTAAAAAACTGTCTCCTGCAGAAAGGAACTATGACGTCGGCGACCGGGAGCTCCTGGCGGTGAAGTTGGCACTAGAGGAGTGAAGACACTGGCTGGAGGGCACCAAGGACCTGTTTCTCATCCTCACTGACCTTCGGAACCTGGAGTACATACCGACAGCGAGGCGGCTGAACCCGCGCCAAGCAAGGAGGACCCTTTTCTTCACTAGATTCAACTTCACCCTGTAATATCGCCCAGGTTCAAAGAACATCAAAGCCGATGCCCCGAGGTTCCTGTCCTGAGTGTGCCCATCATACCGCCCTCCCGAATCATTGCCCCCGTGCTTTGGGACGTAGACGTGGAGATCCGCCAGGCTCTGGAGAGGGAACTCACGCCTGCTACCTACCCTCCGGAGCGCACCTACGTTCCCACGGAGGTAAGGGATCGGCTGTTGATCTGGGCGCACACATCTCTCGTTGCTGGACACTCAGGTATTACCCGCACTATTCAATCTATCTCCGGAAAGTACTGGTGATACACCTTGGCGCAGGACGTTGTTTGCTATGTCAACTCCTGCTCCGTATGTGCCCAAACTAAATCTTCCCATGCCTCAGCGGCCTTGGTCTCATCTGTCCATTGATTTTGTCACTGATCTCCCCTCTTTTGATGGTTTCACTACTATCATGGTTGTTGTGGACAGATTCGCTAAATCCTGCCGTTTTATCCCTCTCTCTGGTCTCCCTACCGCTCTTCTGGTCACTGAAGCACTCTTCCAGCAGGTCTTCCGGCACTATGGCCTTCCGGAGGACATGGTCTCCGACCGTGGCCCCCAATTCACGTCACGGGTATGGAGAGTCTTTATGGAGAAGCTGGGGTTCACGTGAGGCTTGATGCCCACGTGAGGCTCCAGTGTGCCATCCACCGTCAGAAGAAGCAGGTGGACTGCCACCGCAGTGAGGCTCCCGTGTTCCATCCTGGTGATCACGTCTGGCTCACCACCAGGAACCTCCCGCTCCGCCTGCCCTACAGGAAGCTGAGCCCCCGGTTTGTGGGGCCCTTCAAATTCCTCAGGAGGGTCAACGAGGTAACCTACAGATTACAACTCCCCAGTAACTACCGAATCTCACACTCCTTTCATGGTTCCCTCCTCAGGCTGGTGGTTCCTGGTCCCCTGGCTGATGCCGTCCCCCTCTGCCTCCCCTGGACATCAAGGGAAGCCCCGCCTATGCTGTTAGGTCCCTCCTGGACTCCCAACATCGTGGGGGTTGGCTCCAGTACCTGGTGGACTGGGAGGGGACGGTCCTGAGGAGCGTACTTGGGTCCCGGTGGCGGACATCCTGGACCCTAACATCATCCGGGATTTCCATCTCCGCGGTCCGGATCGGCCCGCTCCTTGCCACCGTCGTCCTGCGTTGGAGCCACGCATCGGTGGGGTGTATACTGTCACACCTACTCCTGCTCCCTCCCTAAGGCACTCGACGTTGCCGGTCTACCACCGTCCTGGCAACCCACTTTGCGCTCACCTGGCAACCATCATTGCGCACACCTGGACTTCATCACCACCCTGATTACTCTCCCTTCATATAGCCCTCAGTAGCCTCAGTCATCAGGCAGTATTGGTTTTGTTTACGTTCAGTATGCTGCTCCTGTTTTGTATTATCTTCATGTTTATTATTATTAAACTCACCATCTGCTCCTGCTTCCTGACTCCCTTTGTATACGTTACAGTGGTGTACTATGCTAGACTACTGTTCTCATGTCTTCTCTTGTAGACCCACTATCACTATTCACAATGCATCACTCATTCTTCTACTACCGTGTGTGTGTCTGTCTTGAGCGTGGCAATAAACATATGTTCTCTACATCTGTCTTCTACTGGTCATTATCTGTCCTCTTACTGGGACGCCGGGACAGTTGTACCTATATTTTAAGCGGCATCTCTTTCAGAGACCACCGCCAATTGGTGGCGCTCTTTCTCGCTCTCAGTCCTTGCCCCCGAGTGAGGGAAAAACATAGAGGTAGATAGAGGGCCCTTCTTTGCATATGCACAATGATGGCTTCTGTGACAGCATGGGCAGCGCCATTGAGGGCTTTCTCCATTTTAAAGTAGTACATTTCTTCTTCGTCTACTTTTATGGCTACATGATCTAACACTCTTTTCCCCTGTGTGAGGGAAAAATACCAGCTGATAAGTATGGTGGCTGTTTGAGTGGACATTCTTATCTAGTCTATCGAGGTCAGCTGTGTTCACTTGCAAGCCACTGGGCCCATTCCAGGCTGACTACATGGTGCTGGTCAGGGTGTGGATGTTAAGTGGTTACCCCTCAGGGCGCCACAATACTGAATACAACTTTAAACAGATGAACTTCCTTGTTTGTACTAGGTATTTTGATAGTTCAAATGGAGTATGTAGTGTTGTGTTACTAATATAAGAATAAATACATGAGGGGGAGGGAATGAGTGCACACTTCTGGAGAAGCATAGACAATTGGAATACAGCCAAAACGTAGCCTTTTAATGATTAGTTTACCTTTTGTTTTTTGACTTTTTCATCAGGAATTGATTGTGTCTGTCGGTTACAGCTTGAGTGGCCTCAAACGACCTGATCCAGTCACAAATTAGTTTTGGACGGGGGATTCTCCCCATGCTTTACTCACAGCTACATCTACATGTAACAGTGCTGTACTATAAGTCCTGCAGAACTTTGCTATGTATCAAATGGCACCCCATTCCGTATATAGTACACTATAAGGCACCTTATTCCGTATATAGTACACTATAAGGCAACTTATTCTGTATATAGTACACTATAAGGCACCTTATTCCGTATATAGTACACTATAAGGCACCTTATTCCGTATATAGTACACTATAAGGCAACTTATTCTGTATATAGTACACTATAAGGCACCTTATTCTGTATATAGTACACTATAAGGCACCTTATTCCGTATATAGTACACTATAAGGCACCTTATTCCATATATAGTACACTATAAGGCACCTTATTCCGCATATAGTACACTATAAGGTACCTTATTCCGTATATAGTACACTATAAGGCACCTTATTCCGTATATAGTACACTATAAGGCACCTCATTCCGTATATAGTACACTATAAGGCACCTTATTCCATATATAGTACACTATAAGGCACCTTATTCCCGATGGGGAATAGGATGCCATTTGGGGCACACATTTTTACATTACATTTTAGTCATTTAGCAGACGCTCTTATCCAGAGCGACTTACAGGAGCAATTAGGGTTAAGTGCCTTGCTTAAGGGCACATCGACAGATTTTTTCACCTAGTCGGCTCGGGGATTAGAACCAGCGACCTTTCGGTTATTGGCACAACGCTCTTACCCACTAAGCTACCTGCCGCCCACACGTTGTGTGTCTCATAGAACAACAACCAAACTATTCCAGAACCAATCATTTTCATAGTCAACAGTAATATGCTTATTATAACAGTTGACATACTATATGTGTTAGTTACTGTAACTATGGTGTTCATCAGAAATGTAGTGGTGTTGTACTAGAGGTCAACTGTATGTATGATCACCCTCTAGCGGCCCTCAGGGAAATACACATCCCAGCCAACAGTAATGTTAGATTGTATCAGTACGGTAGAGTGAAGGTGAGTGGTTGGAACAGAGAGGTTCTAGAATTACATACAGATTAATGAATCGTATATACACTGAGTGTACAAAGCATTATGAACACCTGCTCTTTCCATGACATAGACTGACCAGGTGAATCCAGGTGAAAGCTATGATCCCTTATTGATGTCACTTTTTAAATCCACTTCAATCAGTGCAGATGATGGGGAGGAGACAGGTAAAGAAGGATTTTTAAGCCTTGAGACAATTGAGACATGGATTGTGTATGTGTGCCATTCAGAGGGTGAGACAAAATATTTAAGTACCTTTGAACGGGGTATGGTAGTAGGTGCCAGGTGCACTGTTTTGTATCAAGAACTGCGATGCTGCTGGATTTTTCATGCAGAACAGTTTCCCGTATGTATCACGAATGGTCCACCCCCAAAAGGACATTCAGACAACTTGACACAACTGTGGGAAGCATTGCAGTCAACATGGGCCAGCATCCCTGTAGAACTGTTCGACACCTTGGGGTCATACACTCAGTGTATATGTCTTCTATTAGAGAGCTTTATTAATTAATTTAATTTAATTGCCTTAAATTAAAAGGTGTATTGTGGATAGTGCATTGTGCTTGTCGGTTATGCACCTTGGATTGAATCCCTGCCTTAGTGTGTAAATGGAGACAGTTACAGTGGAATATACACGATCAACATCCTGGATTAACACACTACAGTTATAACAAGAATGACCAATGACATTTAGTTCATGTAGGGGGTTCTGATATTTCATTACTGATAGGTTTTACAGGGTCAGCCATAGTAGTACGGTACCCCTGGAGGAAATTAGGGTTTAAGTGCCTTGCTTAAGGGCACCTCGACAGATTTTTTACCTTGTTGGTTCGGTTATTTGGTTACTGGTTGAGTGCCGCTGCAGAACATCTTCACCAGTGTCATCAGCAATGAAGACACCATAGAGCTGGTTCTTATACACCACACCTGCCCCAGAGTCACCTCTACAGGTTTCCACTCCAACACGTTGTGCACAGAAGATGTCTTGATGGGATTTTGCCATGGAGGCGTCACATTTCATAACATCCAGCTCTGCACAATGTAGGACTTTGGTGTTGGCAGCAGCAGGTTCCCCAGCATTAGGTTCCCCAGCATCAGGTTCCCCAGCATCAGGTTCCCCAGCATCAGGTTCCCCAGCATCAGGTTCCCCAGCATCCGGTGCAGCAGGTGTCGTGGCAGCATAGCCTGCAATATGAACTGTTTGAAACTCTTCTGGTTTAGATGTCTTCCCCCGAAATTTGGTCAAAAACTGTGCACAATCACCAAGAGGGATTGGACCAATCCCAATTCCTGGTGAAGGGTACCATGAGTTTTATGGTGCTTTCAAGACAACTGGGAACTCAGAAAAATACGAGGTCAACTCATGACATCAGTGATTTTCAGGTTGGAATGTCGGAGCTCTAGAAAGAGGCCTGAATTCCGAGTTGGAATTTCGAGTTGGATGACCGTTCAAAAAGATGCTTCCCAGTCGGAGCTCATTTTTTTCTGAGTTCCCAATTGTCTTGAACGCACTGAAGTCGGAAGTCGGAGATTTCCGAGTTCCCAGTTTCGAGTTCCCAGTTGTTTTGAATGCTTCATTAATGCTCGAGGCAGACGGCAGGGTATTCCCTTTGAGTCAGGAACCAAAACTCCTCTGTAGTGACCTGTGAATGCATTCAGTCACATGACTGCTCGTTCAGCTGTTCGATTTCACTTACTGGCATGGTCAACTGAGCCAGGATCACGGTCAAACGGATTGGGAAGTAGGTCCCAAAGTGCTCTTCCAAGCATTGGAGGTGAGCAGTCATCACTCATGTGGGACACTTACTGATGCTGTTTTCTGTTAGAAACATGCACAGCTGAGCGAAGGGGGCATGGTTCACTTTTTAAAGACGCCCTCTCCAATAAGAGTTCTTTCCTCTGAATCCACTGATTCGGTCACTCATCTGTAGAATGTTTTTGTATTTCCCCTGCGTGCTTGCGTTCAGTTCTTTCAGTTTCTAAAATATTTCTGTTACGTAGGCAAGGAGACACATTCTCTTTTCATTACACAGAAAGCCAACCAAGTCTGTTTTTTTGGGGGGGGTTTTCATTCATTGTGAATGACAACTGTTCCTCTCTCAATGCAAAAAATGTGTCCAACACTCGCCCTCGATAACCACCAAGCCTCGGTATGAAATAGAACATTGTCAGGCTTTGATCCCATATCTCCACATAGTTTTGCGAACAGGCGTGCGTTGGATGTGGTTTGATGTAGTTTACAATCCAAGTTACCTGCTGCAGTATATGTCCGAGTTCTGTGCTCAGCCAGTTGCTCTCGGTGCATCATACAATGCGTCCATATGGCAGAGGGAGACACGTTCATAACTAGAGTGCAGAGGCCTGACCGTCGTCCCGCCATAGATGGAGCCCCATCTGGGAAAAAGCCCACCATTCGATCCCATGGAATCTGTTTTTTGTATATAGCCACGAGCACACTGAACATCCCCTGTGCCCGTTCATGCTCGTGAATCGTGAGACAGAACAATATGTCCTTGTGAGTAGCATCCCCCGACATGTATAGCGAACAAAGTCATTAGATGGGTATCTCGGCCCTCACAGTTAACGTCCATTTGGAGAGCATAAGCTGGGACGTTTTTGAGTCGTTCAGTCAGTTTCCTCTTGATTGTTGGCAATAGAATAAATTATTAGTTTAACAGTGTTATCTGACAAAGGTGTTGATGTGAGTTTCTGTGCCTCTGCCTCCCCACACATTGTTTTCACCATATCAATTGTGGCTGGTAATATCAGAGTCTCTGCAATGGTGTGTTGTTTCATAGCGTAGCAGGCCTAGCCATTCACCGTGGGAATGATTTAAGTGCAATGGTCAAGTGCTGCCTTTTCCCATTATCTAAGGGCCCTTTTTTAGATTTGAATAATTTTCATTTACATTTTTAAGGTTAACCACATTACAATGATATTGAGATACAAAGAAAATATTATAATATATATTTTTGTAAATACAGTACGTCAAAAGTTTGGACACTTTCCAGGGTTTTCTTTATTTTTACTATTTTCTACATTGTAGAATAATAGTGAAGACATCAACACTATGAAATAACACATGGAATCATGCAGTAACCAAAAAATTATTCTACAAATGAGATTCTTCAAAGTAGCCACCCTTTGCCTTGATGACAGCTTTGCACACTCTTGGCATTCTCTCAACCAGCTTCATGAGGTAGTCACCTGGAATGCATTTCAATCAACAGGTGTGCCTTGTTAAAAGTTAATTTGTGGAATTTCTTTCCTTCTTAATGCGTTTGAGCCAATCAGTTGGGTTGTGACAAGGTAGGGTTGGTATACAGAAGATAGCCCTATTTGGTAAAAGACCAAGTCCATATTATGGCAAGAACAGCTCAAATAAGCAAAGAGAAATGACAGTCCATCATTACTTTAAGACATGAAGGTCAGTCAATCTGGAAGATTTCAAGAACTTTGAACGTTTCTTCAAGTGCAGTCGCAAAAACCATCAAGTGCTATGATGAAACTGGCTCTCATGAGGACCGCCACAGGAAAGGAAGACCCAGAGTTACCTCTGCTGCAGACGATAAGTTTATTGGAGTTACCAGCCTCAGAAATCGGCAATTAACTGCCCAAATAAATGCTTCATAGAGTTCAAGTAACAGACACCTCTCAACATCAACTGTTCAGAGGAGACTGCGTGAATCAGGCCTTCATGTTCGAATTGCTGCAAAGAAACCACTACTACAGGACACTAATAATAAGAAGAGACTTGTTTGGGCCAAGAAACACCAGCAAATCTGTCCTTTGGTCTGATGAGTCCAAATTTGAGATTTTTGATTCCAACAGCCGTGTCTTTGTAAGATGCAGTGTGGGTGAACGGATGATCTCTGCATGTGTGGTACCCACCGTGAAGCATGGAGGAGGAGGTGTGATGGTGTGGGGGTGCTTTGCTGGTGACACTGTCTGTGATTTATTTAGAATTCAAGGCACACTTAACCAGCATGGCTACCACAGCATTTTGCAGCGATACAACTTCCCATCTGGTTTGCACTTAGTGGGACTATCAATTGTTTTTCAACAGGACAATGACCCAAAACACACCTCCAGGCTGTGTAAGGGCTATTTGACCAAGAAGGAGAGTGATGGAGTGCTGCATCAGATGACCTGGCCTCCACAGTCACCCGACCTCAACCCAATTGAGATGGTTTGGGATGAGTCAGATGGCAGAATGAAAGAAAAGCAGCCAACAAGTGCTCAGCATATATGGGAAATCCTTCAAGACTGTTGGAAAAGCATTCCAGGTGACTACCTCATGAAGCTGGTTGAGAGAATGCCAAGAGTGTGCAAAGCTGTCATCAAGCAAAGGGTGGCTATTTGAAGAATCTCAAATATAAAATATATATTTGTTTAACACCTTTTTGGTTACTAAATGATTCCATATGTGTTATTTCATAGTTTTGATGTCTTCACTTTTATTCTACAATGTAGAAAATAGTAAAAGATAAAGAAAAACCCTGGAATGAGTAGTTGTGTCCAAACTTTTGACTGGTACTGTATATATACAGTGAGGGAAAAAAAGTATTTGATCCCCTGCTGATTTTGTACGTTTGCCCACTGACAAAGAAATTATCAGTCTACAATTTTAATGGTAGGTTTATTTTAACAGTGAGAGACAGAATAACAACAACGAAAAACTGTTATAAATTGATTTGCATTTTAATGAGGGAAATAAGTATTTGACCCCCTCTCAATCAGAAAGATTTCTGGCTCCCCGGTGTCTTTTAAACAGGTAACGAGCTGAGATTAGGAGCACACTCTTAAAGGGAGTGCTCCTAATCTCAGTTTGTTACCTGTATAAAAGACACCTGTCCACAGAAGCAATCAATCAATCAGATTCCAAACTCTCCACCATGGCTAAGACCAAAGAGCTCTCCAAGGATGTCAGGGACAAGATTGTAGACCTACACAAGGCTGGAATGGGCTACAAGACCATCGCCAAGCAGCTTGGTGAGAAGGTGACAAAAGTTGGTGCGATTATTCGCAAATGGAAGAAACACAAAAGAACTGTCAATCTCCCTCGGCCTGGGGCTCCATGCAAGATCTCACCTCGTGGAGCTGCAATGATCATGAAAACGGTGAGGAATCAGCCCAGAACTACACGGGAGGATCTTGTCAATGATCTCAAGGCAGCTGGGACCATAGTCACGAAAACAATTGGTAACACACTATGCCGTGAAGGACTGAAATCCTGCAGCGCCCGCAAGGTCCCCCTGCTCAAGAAAGCACATATACAGGCCCGTCTGACGTTTGTCAATGAACATCTGAATGATTCAGAGGAGAATTGGGTGAAAGTGTTGTCGTCAGATGAGACCAAAAACTCAACTAGCTGTGTTTGGAGGAGGAGGAATGCTGCCTATGACCCCAAGAACACCATCCCCACCGTCAAACATGGAGGTGGAAACATTATGCTTTGGGGGTGTTTTTCTGCTAAGGGGACAGGACAACTTCACCGCATCAAAGGGACGATGGACGGGGCCATGTACCGTCAAATCTTGGGTGAGAACCTCCTTCCCTCAGCCAGGGCATTGAAAATGGGTCGTGGATGGGTATTCCAGCATGACAATGACCCAAAACACACGGCCAAGGCAACAAAGGAGTGGCTCAAGAAGAAGCTAATTAAGGTCCTGGAGTGGCCTAGCCAGAGGGAGTTGAAGGTTCGAGTTGCCAAACGTCAGGCTCGAAACCTTAATGAGTTGGAGAAGATCTGTAAAGAGGAGTGGGACAAAATCCCTCCTGAGATGTGTGCAAACCTGGTGGTTAACTACAAGAAACGTCTGACCTCTGTGATTGCCAACAAGGGTTTTGCCACCAAGTACTAAGTCATGTTTTGCAGAGGGGTCAAATACTTATTTCCCTCATTAAAATGCAAATCAATTTATAACATTTTTGACATGCTTTTTCTGGATTTTTTTGTTGTTATTCTGTCTCTCACTGTTCAAATAAACCTACCATTAAAATTATAGAATGATCATGTCTTTGTCAGTGGGCAAACGTACAAAATCAGCAGGGGATCAAATACTTTTTTCCCTCACTGTATATATATATATATATACATATATATATATATATATATATATATATATATATATATATATATATATATATATAATTTATTTTTTAAAGGTTTTTTGAAATTCTCCCGTGACTCCATTTTCATATCAGGCGACCCCACATGGTGTTGCGACCCCTAGTTTGGGAGCTGCTGTGTTAGCTTATCATTATTCACGATTCATTCATGATTATCTGTAATCATGGTAGCATCCACATTAATGTAGAAGTGTTCAGAAAACGATTATATTCTTATTTAAAATAAAAGTTACTCCAAAATTACACTACATTATATACCATTCATTTCTATTGGGCACAACATAATCTGAAACACAACCAAAACAAACAAGTTTGTAGAGTCGTAAGCTTGATGTGGTCATTGCGTGATAGGAATACGGGACCAAATACTAAAAGTTGAACTAAATGTAATACACTACAAGTGAATTAGTCCAAATACTTATGACACATTCAAATGGGGAGACTGGTAAATAAAGTGTATTCATTTCTAAACGCCAAAACGGATAGGCCTATGTATGAAAATACCCTCAAATAGAAGGTTGCATTCTGTACTGTCACCTCATATAAAACATTTGATCTCAAATCCAAAATGCTGGAGAATAGCCAAATTAAAAGTTTTAGCTTCACTGTCCAAATAAATACGTATAGGGGAGTGTATCAGAGATAAATAGCCTACTCTCTCTCTCTCGCTCTCTCTCGCACACACGCCGTGACCCTATTGACCATTGTGGTTTATCTCGTTATTGCAGCAGCCCCCGTTAAACCGGAGCCTGGTTACTTGGATACCCGACCGGGATGCTGCTCTTGCGACGTGCGTGAGCTGAAATGTAGCAAATCTCAGTTCAGACAATTAGTTAATATGATCGTTCTTCAGTGATATTGAAAGTTATTATCTAATTCACCAATAATTATTACTATTGTTACTTTGTTATAGCCTACATTTTGTTAATGTGATTGATCTCGTCAGCCTTTCTGCAATTGGGAAAGTCGGGATAGCCAAACAAGACCATAGCAAGAATTTGAAGAAGGGTGAGTTGTTTTTTCGTACAATTATTTCAACTTGTGGACATAGATCCTAACGAATTCGATACGAAATTGATACATCACAGTCATTGATCAATAATATTCTGGCATTTTATATTTAACAATATAGATAGACTTATTAGGCTACATTAGGCTATGTCATGTTATGTTTTATTTTCTTTCTGTGATGTTTGTCAAAGCATCAAGCGTGCGCATGCAAAAACATATACTGCATGGTTCTCATGGTTATAGTTGGTTCCCATGCAGTAAATGCAAGTGTTCTTGCAGGACGTTTGTATGTTAACCTCATCGCAAACACAATAAGCATCTCATCATCATCTTAATCACCATCATAATTTTGCATCACCCTCCTCTTCCTCCTCCTCCTCTTCCTCCTCACTCCTCCCATAACATCCCTATAGTACAGCGTCTAAAAATAAAATTGTGTGCATCCCTAATATCATAGGCTACAGAGTTCTGGCAGGCAGAGAATGACTGATTGGCCCAAATCATAGCCCTGCAATCCACACAGTCAGCCAGTCAGCCAGTCAATCAGCCAGCCATCAGTCAGCCAGCCAGCCAGCCAGTCAGACAGTCAACCAATCAGTCAGCCAGTCACACAGTCAGACAGTCAGCCAGCCAGAAAGATAGTTAGTCAGACAGACAGTAAGTCAGGCAGCCAGCCTGTCAGACAGTTAGCAAGTCAGTCAGCCAGTCAGCCAGTAAATCAGCCAGCCAGTCAGACAATCAGCAAGTCAGTCAGTCAGAAACACAACCAAAACAAACACGTTTGTAGAGTCATAAGCTTGATGTAGTCATAGCATGCTAGGAATACGGGACCAAATACTAAACTTTTGACTAAATGTAATACACTGTGAATTAGTCCAAATACTTATGACACCTTCAAATGGGGAGACTGGTACATAAAAGTGCTTTAATATCTAAATGGTAAAACGGATAGACCTATGTATGAAAATACCCTCAAATAGATATGTACATACTATCACCTCATATAAAACATTTGATCTCATATCCAAAATGCTGGAGAATAGCCAAATTAAAAGTTTTAGCTTCACCGTCCAAATAAATATGTATAGGGGAGTGTATCAGAGATAAATAGTCTATTCTCTCTATCTTTCTCTCTCTCCCTCTCGCTCTCTCTCTCTCGCGCACACACGCTGTGACCCCATTGACCATTGTGGTTTATCTCTTATCGCAGCCCCAGTTAAACCTGAGACTGGTTACTTAGATACCCGACCGGGATGCTGCTCGTGCGCCGTGCACGTGCTGAAATGTAGCAAATCTTAGTTCAGACAATCAGTTGATATGATCGTTCTTCAGTGATAGTGAACGTTATTACCAAATTCACCAATAATAGTTATTATTGTTACTTTGTTATAGCCTATATTTTGTTAATGTGATTGATCTCGTTAGCTTTTTGCAACTGGGAAAGTCGGGATAGCCTAATAAGACCATAGCAAGAATTGGGTCACTAGTATTTTTCGTATTTCAACTTTTGAATATAGATCGTAACTCACTCACTCACTCACTGGAAGAATCTCAATTGAGACAAGTGAGACACGGGTGCCGGCCTGCGTAGATGGAAACAGAAATGTCTGAGTCTATTTGGTGAAACACCAGGATAAATCCTCAATGGAATCTTCGCATCAGTCAGCCACTCCCTCACTCAATCACTCTCTCAATCAGCCAGGCAGTCAGTCAGTCAGTGACCCTCCTCTTCCCATTCATCTACATTAGTACACATCTGTTCCTATATACAGACTGAGTGCTCAGAGAGACAGAACCAACAGTGAGATATAGTAATACACACCCCGCCGTCACTC
Organism: Coregonus clupeaformis; assembly: GCF_020615455.1. Lineage (NCBI taxonomy): Eukaryota > Metazoa > Chordata > Actinopteri > Salmoniformes > Salmonidae > Coregonus > Coregonus clupeaformis. Next base: position 178,308 of record NW_025533538.1, read on the forward strand.
TCCTTCACTGCAATTAGCAGTTCTGTTCTGTTCTCTCTCTCTCTCTCTCTCTCTCTCTCTCTCTCTCTCTCTCTCTCTCTCTCTCTCTCTCTCTCTCTCTCTCTCTCTCTCTCTCTCTCTCTCTCTCTCTCCCTCCTTTCTCCTCCCCTCTCTCCCCCTTTCTCTCTCTCTCCCCTCCCTCCCCTCTCTCTCCCCTCCCTCCCCTCTCTCTCTCCCTCCCTCCCTCTCTCTCTCCCTCCCTCCCCTCTCCCCTCCCTCCCCTCTCCCCCTCCCCCCTCTCTCTCCCCCTCCCCCTCTCTCTCTCCCCTCCCTCCCCTCTCTCCCTCCCCTCTCTCCCTCCCCTCCCTCCCCTCTCTCACCCCCCTCCCTCCGTTGAGGTTATGTATTTTATCCATCCAGCCCAATCAACCTCTTAGCGGCCCTTGTTTCCATCTGCTGCTCGATTGGCCAATCTGGCCCCCATTCAAATGTGTGTGTTTGTTCTGCTTCACTTCAAATGAGGTGTTCTGTCATGTGACGTAGGGACATGGGACATGTCATGTTAAGCGCAGTTATGTTGGCCATCTGGGAATTCATATAACGGTGTTGTAACAGCCTATCTTGTCTTATTGACAGACTTAAGTCTTGAACTCTTGATAGTTCATGTTTGGTGTCTCATTAAATCAGTAAAGCCAAAATAAGTATTTTTAAACATTTTTAGTCACTTAGCAGACGCTCTTATCCAGAGCGACTTACAGTCAGTGAGTGCATAGATTTTCATACTGGCCCCCTGTGGGAAACGAACCCACAACCCTGGCGTTGCAAGCGCCATTTTCTACCAACTGAGCTACAGGACACACACACACACACACACACACACACACACACACACACACACACACACACACACACACACACACACACACACACACACACACACACACACACACACACACACACACACACACACACACACACACACACACAAACACGCAGGCACTCACGCACCCACTCCCCTACCCACACACACATACACAGCCCTGATTGCCTAATGCCCTTTCTGCTCAATGGAACGTCCTTCTCTACCCAGACCAATTTATTGGCCACTAGGGAATGATACTGTGACTGTCTAAATCCTCTGTGCGTGTATGTGTCCAAATACTCTAGTCCCAATCCCCCTATCACCCAGGCAGGCAGGCACAGCCCCTCAACCTCTCAAATTACAGGACTAAAGCTTTGTTTCAATTAAATGGTCAGGTGTGGCATAGACAAATGTAAAGTGATAGCACGTCGGGAGACAACTTCCATCAATATTCTCTAGGAGAATGGTAATAACAGGAGAATGGTAATAACAGGAGAATGGTAATAACAGGAGAATCATAATAACAGGAGAATCATAATAACAGGAGAATGGTAATAACAGGAGAATCATAATAACTGGAGAATCTAAATAACAGGAGAATCGTAATAACAGGAGAATGGTAATAACAGGATAATCATAATAACAGGAGAATGGTAATAACAGGAGAATGGTAATAACAGGAGAATGGTAATAACAGGAGAATCATAATAACAGGAGAATCATAATAACAGGAGAATCATAATAACAGGAGAATCGTAATAACAGGAGAATGGTAATAACAGGAGAATCATAATAACAGGAGAATCATAATAACAGGAGAATCATAATAACGGGAGAATCATAATAACAGGAGAATCATAATACGGAGAATCGTAATAACAGGAGAATCATAATAACAGGAGAATCATAATAACAGGCTTAACTCTGGACGAATCAATGGTCACACAAACACAAGCATGTGCGCTCAACCACCCGTCTGCACACACGCACATGCACACAGTCAATCCCATCCCCAAGGACCATACGGCCTTATTCAAATGAACTATTAGACATGGAAGTAGAGGGTTTGCTAAACTAGTAAGCTAAGACCACAGGATATTGGGATGAGTTTGACTTGAAGGGGTAATCCGGGATTCACACGACATACAAAGTAGAAAGATGGCTGTACCAATTGCACATTTCCCCTTTAAGACAATTCAGGGATCAGGGTAAAACTTTGTTCTAAGGTTTGATCTGACCTGTTTATGGAATTAAATGTCCATGTTGGTTTTGATCTAGCAAACCTTGAATCAGGGCTTCGTGAGGCCTTTGTGCTTATTCAATTCTGCTGCTTTGTAGAAAGAAAAAATGTTTTATTAAATTAAATCTACCTCGTCCTGCACTTCCAAACCTGCATTGGAGGAAACAGTGAAATCGGTTGCAGTTTTCCCACTTAGGGAGGTGTGTCTGTGTGTGTATCCATGCATTTGTGTCTGTGACAGATTTGTCATTTCTAACAACCCAATTTCCCCTATTAACCTTTTACTGCAGTGCGCTAAATCAGGGTCACACAGAGTGTTTTTTGGTGATCTTAAACAAATCTACTTTGAAACAAACACCTCACACACAAGGTTATGGTCTTACAGAAAATAAGACACCTGTACCATGTCAGATATACAGCTGAAATGGATTACATTTTGAGTTTGCATTCCAATATTACACTTTATATACATAATAATAATATGCCATTTAGCAGACGCTTTTATCCAAAGCGACTTACAGTCATGCGTGCATACATTTTTGTGTATGGGTGGTCCCGGGGATCGAACCCACTACCTTGGCGTTACAAGCGCCGTGCTCTACCAGTTGAGCTACAGAGGACCACATACATCACAGAAGACTGAAATATAACAAAACCGTTTGACAAAGAAACACCGGATTTTCGGGGACTTTTTAAAAATAATGTTTATTATTTATGAAATTATGAACAATATTAATAACATTCCACCCATGAGGCCACTAGGTCATTTGGCAGCAGGATAGGGCTACAAGTAAACTGTGTGTGTATATCAGTAACCCTCTCTATAGAAGTCTGACCCTCTCTCTCTTTCTCTCTCTCTTTCTCTCTCTCTTTCTTTCTCTCTCTCTCATTCTCTCTCCAAGCTGCATTAGTCTCCTCTCTACACCAGTATTCCTCAACAGTAGTACAGATGCCATTATTCCAGCCTTCCACCTACCTCAACCAAACAGATGGATAAAATGGGAATAGCAGAATGACAGTTGTCTTGCGTCACAAATGGCACCCTATTCCCTATAGTGCACTACTTTTGACCAGGGCCCATAGGGTTCCAGTTAAAAGTATGTAGTGAATAGGGTGCCCTTTGGGATTCGTCCAGCTATTGCAATGCCATACCATGACAAAATGTCCATCCATTAATCTTATCCCTCCCCCTCCAATTTGTTCCAAATGGGTAATGTTGCACCTTTTGATCGGGACCCGTGTCGCCATGGTAACAAAGTTCCAGGAACACGGCTCTGTAGAGAGAGATTGGCCTCTGTTTTTAATGTGGCTTGTAGAGATTAGGCTACTAGCTATTGTGCCAGTTGTGCAATGGATCCCCCTAAAAATAGGCAGAAGGCAGAAGGTGGAGGAGTATGGTTGTGTGTGTGTGTGTTTCTGTGTGTGTGTGTGTGTGTGCGTGCGTTTAATATTTGAGTGGAGGTGAAGTTAGAAAAGGCTTTTAGGGAGAATCCTTCCCACCCCATGTTCTATCTGTGTAGTGTGCAGTGGTGTTATATGTCCTGAAGTGTGTGTGGTGTGTGTGTGGTGTGTGTGTTGTGTGTGTGTGTGTGTGTGTGTGTGTGTGTGTGTGTGTGTGTGTGTGTGTGTGTGTGTGTGTGTGTGTAGGGTGTCCACCCACTCTGCCCAGAATAGGTGAAAACATGCTTTGGTGATTTTTCCTTATGTTATAAAATACATTTTACCAAGACAAATATGATTCTTCATGTTCTGAATCGTTCAGTGGGGTCTTTCTCTAACATATCGTTAACATTATATCCAAAAAGTCAGATTTTGTAGCCTAATACATCCGATAATAAGCACTGAGGTCTGTTGATAGAGCGGTGCAGCTTTATTGCTGAAAGTTTCGAGAATTTTATATTTTGTGGTCGTCTCTTCCAAGTTGTTTCCGTGGGTTGTAAATAGCTGAATTAGCATGACACGAGCTGAATTAACTGTGAAAGGCTTTGACAACAAAACGTTTGGGGTACGCTCAGTGCTCATTTCACAGAGATGCTTGATTTTAAGAAAAATCTTTGAAAAATAACTTTGCATTAATATGAACAGCGTGTACTAAAATATGAATCTTCTACATGTCATGTCTCAAAATCAATATCTATCTTACCTCTATATTGGTTTATGTCCTCTGGATTTGAGAAGAAGGATGACTAGTTCAATGGTGAGCCTGTCAGTTGGCCTTCATTCTCTCACAGCATCCAGCCTAGCTGACACAATGCTATTTTCCTGATTTATGACCACATTTTATTCTCATGCCTCAATTGATTTATTCACCCTCCTACAAGGGTAAACACCAATAACTTTGAAACAGATTATGATAGAGACATGAGGTTTGGACCATTGGTTTCCTTAAAGGATTATCTACACAATGAACATATTATTCTACCCATTGGTTAAAATATGCGTTTTTGATTGGACACCCTAGTTTATGCCCCATGTATCTTCCTCTATGGAGGGTGGAGTGATGTCACTTCCTTTATGTCTAAGAGCTTCTCTCTGTGGTCTAATAGATCTAAGTTCTGTACTGTATGAGTGGTATAGATTGTGAGGTACAGTGGAGTGGTATAGACTGTGAGGTACAGTAGAGTGGTATAGACTGTGAGGTACAGTAGAGTGGTATAGACTGTGAGGTACAGTAGAGTGGTATAGACTGTGAGGTACAGTGGAGTGGTATAGACTGTGAGGTACAGTAGAGTGGTATAGACTGTGAGGTACAGTGGAGTGGTATAGACTGTGAGGTACAGTGGAGTGGTATAGACTGTGAGGTACAGTAGAGTGGTATAGACTGTGAGGTACAGTAGAGTGGTATAGACTGTGAGGTACAGTAGAGTGGTATAGACTGTGAGGTACAGTGGAGTGGTATAGACTGTGAGGTACAGTAGAGTGGTATAGACTGTGAGGTACAGTGGAGTGGTATAGACTGTGAGGTACAGTGGAGTGGTATAGACTGTGAGGTACAGTAGAGTGGTATAGACTGTGAGGTACAGTGGAGTGGTATAGACTGTGAGGTACAGTGGAGTGGTATAGACTGTGAGGTACAGTAGAGTGGTATAGACTGTGAGGTACAGTAGAGTGGTATAGACTGTGAGGTACAGTAGAGTGGTATAGACTGTGAGGTACAGTAGAGTGGTATAGACTGTGAGGTACAGTAGAGTGGTATAGACTGTGAGGTACAGTAGAGTGGTATAGACTGTGAGGTACAGTAGAGTGGTATAGACTGTGAGGTACAGTAGAGTGGTATAGACTGTGAGGTACAGTGGAGTGGTATAGACTGTGAGGTACAGTGGAGTGGTATAGACTGTGAGGTACAGTGGAGTGGTATTACCAAGACAAATATGATTCTTCATGTTCTGAATCGTTCAGTGGGGTCTTTCTCTAACATATCGTTAACATTATATCCAAAAAGTCAGATTTTGTAGCCTAATACATCCGATAATAAGCACTGAGGTCTGTTGATAGAGCGGTGCAGCTTTATTGCTGAAAGTTTCGAAAATTTTATATTTTGTGGTCGTGTCTTCCAAGTTGTTTCCGTGGGTTGTAAATAGCTGAATTAGCATGACACGAGCTGAATTAACTGTGAAAGGCTTTGACAATAAAACGTTTGGGGTACGCTCAGTGCTCATTTCACAGAGATGCTTGATTTTAAGAAAAATCTTTGAAAAATAACTTTGCATTAATATGAACAGCGTGTACTAAAATATGAATCTTCTACATGTCATGTCTCAAAATCAATATCTATCTTACCTCTATATTGGTTTATGTCCTCTGGATTTGAGAAGAAGGATGACTAGTTCAATGGTGAGCCTGTCAGTTGGCCTTCATTCTCTCACAGCATCCAGCCTAGCTGACACAATGCTATTTTCCTGATTTATGACCACATTTTATTCTCATGCCTCAATTGATTTATTCACCCTCCTACAAGGGTAAACACCAATAACTTTGAAACAGATTATGATAGAGACATGAGGTTTGGACCATTGGTTTCCTTAAAGGATTATCTACACAATGAACATATTATTCTACCCATTGGTCAAAATATGCGTTTTTGATTGGACACCCTAGTTTATGCCCCATGTATCTTCCTCTATGGAGGGTGGAGTGATGTCACTTCCTTTATGTCTAAGAGCTTCTCTCTGTGGTCTAATAGATCTAAGTTCTGTACTGTATGAGTGGTATAGACTGTGAGGTACAGTGGAGTGGTATAGACTGTGAGGTACAGTAGAGTGGTATAGACTGTGAGGTACAGTAGAGTGGTATAGACTGTGAGGTACAGTAGAGTGGTATAGACTGTGAGGTACAGTAGAGTAGTATAGACTGTGAGGTACAGTAGAGTGGTATAGACTGTGAGGTACAGTAGAGTGGTATAGACTGTGAGGTACAGTAGAGTGGTATAGACTGTGGGGTACAGTAGAGTGGTATAGACTGTGAGGTACAGTAGAGTGGTATAGACTGTGAGGTACAGTAGAGTGGTATAGACTGTGAGGTACAGTGGAGTGGTATAGACTGTGAGGTACAGTAGAGTGGTATAAACTGTGAGGTACAGTGGAGTGGTATAGACTGTGAGGTACAGTGGAGTGGTATAGACTGTGAGGTACAGTAGAGTGGTATAGACTGTGAGGTACAGTGGAGTGGTATAGACTGTGAGGTACAGTGGAGTGGTATAGACTGTGAGGTACAGTAGAGTGGTATAGACTGTGAGGTACAGTGGAGTGGTATATACTGTGAGGTACAGTAGAGTGGTATAGACTGTGAGGTACAGTGGAGTGGTATAGACTGTGAGGTACAGTAGAGTGGTATAGACTGTGAGGTACAGTAGAGTGGTATAGACTGTGAGGTACAGTAGAGTGATATAGTCTGTGGGGTACAGTAGAGTGGTATAGACTGTGAGGTACAGTAGAGTGGTATAGACTGTGAGGTACAGTAGAGTGGTATAGACTGTGAGGTACAGTAGAGTGGTATAGACTGTGAGGTACAGTAGAGTGGTATAGACCGTGAGGTACAGTGGAGTGGTATAGACTGTGGGGTACAGTAGAGTGGTATAGACTGTGGGGTACAGTAGAGTGGTATAGACTGTGAGGTACAGTAGAGTGGTATAGACTGTGGGGTACAGTAGAGTGGTATAGACTGTGAGGTACAGTAGAGTGGTATAGACTGTGAGGTACAGTAGAGTGGTATAGACTGTGAGGTACAGTAGAGTGGTATAGACTGTGAGGTACAGTAGAGTGGTATAGACTGTGGGGTACAGTAGAGTGGTATAGACTGTGAGGTACAGTAGAGTGGTATAGACTGTGAGGTACAGTGGAGTGGTATAGACTGTGGGGTACAGTAGAGTGGTATAGACTGTGAGGTACAGTGGAGTGGTATAGACTGTGAGGTACAGTAGAGTGGTATAGACTGTGAGGTACAGTAGAGTGGTATAGACTGTGAGGTACAGTAGAGTGGTATAGACTGTGAGGTACAGTAGAGTGGTATAGATTGTGAGGTACAGTAGAGTGGTATAAAATCAAATAAAATCAAATTTTATTTGTCACATACACGTGTTTAGCAGATGTTATTGCGGGTGTAGCGAAATGCTTGTGCTTCTAGCTCCGACAGTGCAGTAACATCTAACAAGTAATATCTAAGAATTTCACAACATATACTCAATACAGACAAATCTAAGTAAGGAATGGAATTTAAGAATATATACATATATGGACAAGCAATGACAGAGTGGCATGGACTAAGATTCAGTAGAATATTATAGAATACAGTATATACATATGAGATGAGTAATGCAAGATATGTAAACATTATTAAAGTGACTAGTGTTCCATTTCTTAAAGTGGCCAGTGATTTCAATAGGCAGCAGCAGCCTCTAATGTGCTAGTGATGGCTATTTAACAGTCAGCTGGCCTTGAGATAGAAGCTGTTTTTGATGCACCTGTACTGACCTTGCCTTCTGGATGATAGCGGGGTGAACAGGCAGTGGCTCAGGTGGTTGATGTCCTTGATGATCTTTTTGGCCTTCCTGTGACATCGGGTGCTGTATGTGTCCTGGAGGGTGGGTAGTTTGCCCCCCGGTAATGCGTTCGGCAGACCGCACCACCCTCTGGAGAGCCCTGCGGTTGCGGGCGTACCAGGCGGTGATACAGCCCGACAGGATGCTCTCAATTGTGCATCTGTAAAAGTTTGTGAGGGTTTTAGGTGCCAAGCTACATTTCTTCAGCCTCCTGAGGTTGAAGAGGCTCTGTTGGACCATTTAAGTTTGTTAGTGATGTGTACGCCAAGGAACTTGAAGGTTTCCACCTTCTCCGCTGCGGTCCCGTCTATGTGGATAGGGGGGTGCACCTTCTGCTGTTTCCTGAAGTCCACGATCATCTCCTTTGTTTTGTTAACGTTGAGTGAGAGGTTATTTTCCTGGCACCACACTCCCAGAGCCCTCACCTCCTCCCTGTAGGCTGTCTCTTCATTGTTGGTAATCAAGCCTACTACTGTTGTGTCGTCTGCAAACTTGATGATTGAGTTGGAGGCGTGCTTGGCCATGCAGTCATGGGTGAACAGGGAGTACAGGAGGGGGCTGAGCACGCACCCAGTGTTGAGGATCAGCGAAGTGGAGATGTTGTTTCCTACCTTCACCACCTGGGGGCGGCCCGTCAGGAAGTCCAGGACCCAGTTGCACAGGGCAGGGTTCAGACCCAAGGCCTCAAGCTTAATGATGAGCTTGGAGGGTACTATGGTGTTGAATGCTGAGCTATAGTCAATTAACAGCATTCTTACATAGGTATTCCTCTTGTCCAGATGGGATAGGGCAGTGTGCAGTGTGATGGCAATTGCATCGTCTGTGGATCTATTGGGGTGATATGATTCTTGACTCTCAAAGCACTTCATGATGACAGAGGTGAGTGCTACGGGCGATAGTCATTTAGTTCAGTTACTTTTGCTTTTTTGGGTACAGGAACAATGGTGGCCATCTTGAAGCATGAGCAGCACAAACTGGCTCTAACCAGAATAGAAAGTGGAGTGGATGCCTCACAGGTCCTCAACTGGCAGCTTCATTAAATAGTACCCGCAAAACACCAGTCTCAATGTCAACAGTGAAGAGGTGACTCCGGAATGCTGACCTTCTAGGCAGAGTCGCCTCTTCACTGTTGACGTTGAGACTGGTGTTTTGCAGGTACTATTTAATGAAGCTGCCAGTTGAGGACCTGTGAGGAGTCTGTTTCTCAAACTAGACACTCTAATGTATTTGTCCTCTTGTTCAGTTGTGCACCGGGGCCTCCCACTCCTCTTTCTATTCTGGTTAGAGCCAGTTTGCGCTGTTCTGTGAAGGGAGTAGTACACAGCGTTGTACGAGATCTTCAGTTTTTTGGTAATTTCTCGCATGGAATAGCCTTCATTTCTCAGAACAAGAATAGACTGATGAGTTTCAGAAGAAAGTTATTTGTTTCTGGCCATTTTGAGCCTGTAATCGAACCCACAATTGCTGATGTTACAGATACTCAACTAGTCTCAAGAAGGCCATTTGTATTGCTTCTTTAATCAGCACAACAGTTTTCAGCTGTGCTAACATAATTGCAAAAGGGTTTTCTAATGATCAATTAGCCTTTTAAAATGATAAACTTGGATTAGCAAACACAACGTGCCATTGGAACACAGGACTGATGGTTGCTGATAATAGGCCTCTGTACGCCTATGTAGATATTATATAAAAAAATCAGCCATTTCCAGTTACAATAGCCATTTCCAACATTAACAATGTCTACACTGTATTTCTGATCAATTTGATGTTATTTTAATGGACAAAAACGAAGTATATTTCTAAGTGACCCCAAAAGTTTGAACGGTAGTGTATATATTTTTCATTTATTCTTATTTACAACTTTCTGTCTTTAATTCTTTAATTCTCTAGTGACCATCTTCACGAATTATATCAATATTTTTTTAACATCAACTGGTATATATTTTTTGACTGAAACAAAAACAACATGATTGACAATAGGCTTTTATCCATCAGCATGTGATTGATGGTTTCAATATTGGAGCAGGATATAGGAAGCGTGACGTGTCTGTTGTGTGACAGTTTATGGGTACTACCTCTGGGAAAGTCTTCTTCAAACACACCCATGGATGTATAAGGCAAACATCTGGGAGGTCAAAACCCCAAACTGGACCAATCCACATTTGAGCCAGCCATCATGTCTCCATCTCTCATGTCATATTAACATCTCTCTCTCTCGCTCTCTCTCTCTCTTTTATCTCTCTCCCTATCTCTCTCTCTCCATATTTCTCTCTTTCTCTCTCTTTCTCTCTCTCTCCATAGCTCTCTCTCTTTCTCTCCATATCTTTCTATCTCTCTCGTTCTCTCCATATCTCCCTCCTCCTCATTCTATCACTCTTCATCTCTCTCCATCTCTCTTTCTCTCCATCCCCCCATCCCTCCCCTTCCTCACTCCCTTGTTCCCTCGTTCAACAGTTAATCACCAACAGGATTGTAAAAGTCATGCCCTGTTCTCGACATGAGTGTCTGGGTTGCGTCCTCTAATAGAGAGCCAATTACCTACCATTACCATTACTGCAGTACGTGTGTCAGTGCGTGCATCCTTACAGCACCCACTTTATTACTGCGGTACGGGAGTGCGTGTGTGTGTATGTGTGTGTGTGTGTGTACAGCGTCCACTTTATTAAGGAGCGATGATGGCGACTACAAAAACAACAAGTTGTGAACAGATCCGCCTGGCGCCCACACCTGTCCAGGTCCTGTACATGTTGTTGTTTTTCTGTTTCTTTTTCTCCATTAACCTCCGCTGATGTTGCTGCTGGGGTCTGTAGTTCATGTAGTTCACAATTAGAATGGGTAACACTTTACTGTAGTTGTCCTATGCACTAAGTATTCATAAAGCCTTTATGACACAACACATTATAATATTTGTCATAAGGACACCTGAAGTAGGGCCATATACAATCCGCGATGCAGAGAACGTGGACGGAATCACGGAATCCAGACATTAAAATGGAATTCAACAATATTCAAAAATGTATTGAACAGTAGGGAATCAACTAAATGTATTGAACTTAGTAGGGAATCAACTAAATGTATTGAACTTAGTAGGGAATCAACTAAATGTATTGAAAAAGTATTACGTGTATTATAAGACAAGAACAGAATGCATCAGTGATTCTTATTTCCTGCAACGTTCTGAAGAGGCAACGACAATTCCCTGTATGTGTATGTGCGGTACGCGCCTACCACTTTGTGTAGCCGTTAGCGATGATGCTAGTGAAGTCTTCTGGTAGATAGAAAGGCTTTCCCAAAAACGTTTTCCATTAAATGTTAACTACAAAGTAGCCTATGCTTATCTGGCAGAATGATATCATGATTATTTGTGTCAATCTAGTGGGTATTTGTTTTGCAAACTCTACCATCACGTGTGCTACACAGCTTAACAGCCTCTTGCTAGGTGTGCACTGGAATGAAAGGGTAACTACACCCCAAAATCTAAATTTCAACAAAGACCTCAAAAGTGGTCTCCTGATGTGGTTTAAGCATTGTTGTTGACTTACAACATCCAATTTAGTTGTTTTTCTATATAAAAAAGTGTGACTTTGAGAGCAAAAACCTGAAAAATCAGGAGAAAACAGAAACCTAGAAAAACTAAATGGAAAAAACTGAATTTTGGAAAAAACTAAACCTAATTTTGACTTTATTAGTGGGCTATTTTCTTTAATAGTTGCTAATGTCCTCCATTGTCTTGGATGCTTTAACAGAATAGTGTTGTTGTTTTGAGAATGCATAATGAGATCAGTATTTTTTCTCTCACACACTTATCTTGCTGTCTCCTATACAGGTCCATCTCTTCTGACCCCCAACAATCTCACCTTTTTCTCTGTTTCTCCCATACAGGTCCAATTGCTACGCACTGAAGTCAACCTCAAACCAATCACCCAACTACCACAACCAACAACATATCATCACCTCTGACCTCCATGGAGCTTGTCCAAGCGCCCCCGGTCATCTACCTCCCCACAGCCGCCCCCTCCATGCCTGGGCCCAACACCTCCACCTTCCCCCTCTCCCCCCTCCTCCTCCTCACCCCGGACGACCGTTTCTTCAATAGATCCTACCACAACTGGACCAACCCTGGCGGCGGAGGCGTAGGGGGTTTCCAACCCACTATAGCAGGGGTCCTTATCCCACTCATCTATGTAGCTGTCTGTGTGATCGGCCTGGTGGGCAACACATTGGTCATCTACATTGTTTTACACTATGTGAGGACTGAGTCGGTCACTAACATCTATATACTCAACCTGGCCATCGCTGATGAGCTATTCATGCTAGGTCAGTGATTTTTTTTTGTCAGTGGTTTTACTGTTTTATTCTAATTGTTGTTTATTCAACTCTGTTATTAGCCTTATTTTGCGAGCTCACATTCTGTTTCACTTGAAATTAAACAAAATATGACCGCAGCAATCAGTCTGCTTTCACCAGGATACTCTTTTATTGCCTCTTTTACTGTATTTCTTTCATCTGATTATTTTACTGTATTTCTTTCATCTGATTATTTTATTGTAAAGTGTGTTACACTTTTGAATGGAGTTTTAAATGCACTTCAAATGCAATGTAAGTGCGCGGTTTTAATCGTTTTTAATTGCACTGTCAATATAGTTTGATTTTTTTTTACTTCCCCTAGGCCTCCCCTTCCTGGCGGTCCAGAACGCTCTGCTCTCCTGGCCATTTGGTTCTCTCATGTGCCGTGTGGTCATGACCGTGGACGCCATCAACCAGTTCACCTCCATCTTCTGTCTCACGGTCATGTCCATCGACCGCTACCTCGCAGTGGTCCATCCCATACGGTCGTCGTGGTGGAGGCGACCGCACGTGGCCAAGGCAGTGAACGCGACGGTGTGGGCGGTGTCGTTTGTGGTGGTGCTGCCCGTGGTGGTGTTCGCAGACGTGCTGGAGGATGATGGGAACTGTAGTATAGTGTGGCCTGAGCCAGCTGAGGTCTGGAAGGCATCATTCATCGTGTACACGTGCACGGTCGGGTTCTTCGGACCGCTACTCGTCATCTGTCTCTGCTACCTGCTCATCGTGGTCAAGGTCAGAATGTCGGCCTACTTCCCCACTTAAGGGGAAAAATAGCTCTTTTACACTAATTGGGAGGCCTTCCTGTTATACTTAGACTGAACCAGTATCTCCTTTAAAACATCATTGTTGTTCTGTAACATAGACCCAGGTGTTGCTGTACCTCCGTTGTTACATGCAATTAATGTGTTCTGATGTCTTTGTCTCATATTACCACTGATTTATTTATATTTCTCTTAAATCAAACAGACATTGTGCTGGGCATTTGTTTTGAGGGGCGGGACCGCTTGGCCCTCTTCCAGGGAACCCTTCCTTGTGCGGTTCTCTACTCCGGCCCTGACCTGTTACATCTGACAACAAACAGATATTTATCAACATCTTTAATGTCTGGGTCAGGAGCCGGAGGGGAGGACACACTGGGAGTGGGTCTCTGTCAGTGGAGGCTGCTGAGGGGAGGACGGCTCATAATAATGGCTGGAATGGAGTCAATGGAATGGTATGAACCACATGGAAACCACATCTTTGATGTATTTGATGCAATTCCATTGACTCCATTCCAGCCATTATTATGAGCCGTCCTCCCCTCATCAGCCTCCACTGGTCTCTGGGGAGGGGTGGAGCGGCCTGGGAGTGGGTCTCTGGGGAGGTGGTGGAGCGGCCTGGGAGTGGGTCTCTGGGGAGGTGGTGGAGCGGCCTGGGAGTGGATCTCTGGGGAGGGGGTGGAGCGGCCTGGGAGTGGGTCTCTGGGGAGGGGGGTGGAGCGGCCTGGGAGTGGGTCTCTGGGGAGGGGTGGAGCGGCCTGGGAGTGGGTCTCTGGGGAGGGGGTGGAGCGGCCTGGGAGTGGGTCTCTGGGGAGGGGGTGTAGCGGCCTGGGAGTGGGTCTCTGGGGAGGGGGTGGAGTGGTCTACCCTACAGTGGTCTACCCTACAGTGGCCTACCCTACAGTGGTCTACCCTACATTTTTTACATATTTGACACATTTGAACAGTTTTTCACTTTTTATAGTCAATATATTGCTGAGTTAACCTTTATATTATATTTAATTGTAAAGTGTGTTGAGATGTTTTAACTGCCAATACAGTTGAATTGTTTTGTTTTGATTCGAAGGTGCGCAGCGCAGGGAAACGGGCCCGGCCCACCTCCTCACGACGCAGGAAGTCCGAACGCAAGATCACCCGCATGGTGGTTGTCGTGGTAGCGGTGTTCGTGTTGTGCTGGCTCCCATTCTACATCCTCAACATCGTTAACCTGCTAGTCCTGTTACCGGGCGAATTCCGGGGGCTGTACTACTTTGTGGTGGTCCTATCGTACGCTAATAGCTGCGCTAACCCGATACTTTACGGATTCCTGTCTGATAATTTTAAGAGAGGGTTCCGGAAGGCTCTTTGTCGTTCTTCGAGGAGGGTGGAGAACCACGAGAGGGCGGCAGCCACCGAGCTGCAGCTCCCTGCAGAGCTCTGGAGGGGAATTGCGCCCGAGCAGCGAGATGGCCTGGGGGTCACCAAGGCTCATGGAGGAGGGGAGGAAGAAAAGGAGGAGGAGGAAGAGGAGGACGGGATAGAGATGGAGAGAAGAGAAGATGTCACTCAGATGACAGAGGACTGCAGGATTGCACAGAACGGGAACGGAGGAGGACAAGTTGAGAGCTCCAGGATCTTGTTCACACCGGGCGGAAAGGTGGAGACTGTACCCCAGGGGCAGAGGGCTAAAGCTGGGGAGGTGGCTGGGAAAGGCCCAGGCTTGGGGCCTACTGTCACTGTCTCCAATCTTACCAATGGATCAAAGAGTAAAAGTAATAGGTCACTTCCAGAGGAGACAGTGGAGAAGAGCACCAAGCTAGAGATCAGCTACCTGTAACTCATAAATAAGCTATTTTCCAATGTTCATACTAGCATACCATTTATACGGACACGTCTTGCTGAGGCTGTCCTAATATGGACACTGTACAGCGTATAGAATGGGGGTAGGGTGAAGTTGCCCCTAGAGACGCAGATATTGGGTCAGTTTTGCATAAGGTTAGCTAATTGGGGGAGGGGAAGCTGATCCTAGATCTGTACCTAGGGGAAATTTTACCCAGGCACTAGAATGCATGTCCGGTACATGGACTCATTCTAAGTAGCGAGCTACTGTGTAGATTGGGACATAGACATATGGATTGAATTAATGTATTGTAGCGACATTAACCCAACAGCTAGCGACCTTGTTAAGAGGTTTGGAGCTCTTGGGGTAACAGTTGAGGTGTTGGCTTGTCAGTCACTGGTTGGAGCTACCACCCGAATTCGCTAATGTATCATTTAAATGGACACTTTTGAGTATCAACTGTGAACATACAATGATACCAACTGCCTTGCCTCAAATTCCAAGCTTTTTGCCAAAACAGTGATGATCAGTTATTTTATTGGGCTGAGAATATGCTGTCTTTACAGAATACATTTCAGTATTACGCTTAGTGTGCAACGTAAATATGTATAGAAATGTATGAGAATCATAATACAGTTTTGGGGATGAATAGGCTAATCAGAGATTCACACAAGGAGAAAAAACACATACTATATATTATCAGTATTTAAATGATGTCTCTATGTTAGTTTCTTAGTGCAGTATTTTTTCAACAGTAGCCTTCAGACAAAGTATAAAAGTCTCATGATACCACTAAAATCACATGGGACGAACTGTTCCCTTTCATCCGAGAAAAGCATCATATAACTATTTCAATAAGAGTTCATACTGCCTCTGTCTGAGGCTTCACAATACAAGTGCAAAACAGTGTCCTTGCGTTGAAAGCGAAAGAAAACAGACATCTAGTTCCATTCTATTTCTATCTCACCGCGTCCCTGGTGGAGCGTTTCGTTTATCAGAATGAATGGAATGGAATCATTACAGTGAATAACGTCGCCTAAACTGCACCTGCACGATTAAGACTCATACATATTCATGATGACGGTAGTCGAGTCGATTAAATGATGGCGGATGGTATATCAAAGAGGTGTGCGCACTCTGATATCGACCTTTGGCTAATTTGATTGGAGTGCAGCTGAATATCTTCTGAGCGACGTCGTGGTGGATATTGATGTCGAATGCTATTTTGTTGGGGGGAATGTTAGTAATTTTACCTTTTAGACAGATGCTGTTTATGTGAGTGAAGCTGAACCATTAGAACACAGGTGGCCTTTGGAACTAAAGAACTAATGATAGATATTTGCAGAGCCATATTTGTAGATATTTAGATTGAGATAATATGTCTCTGGGTAGTTGCAGAGGAACAAAACCATTTTGCTATGGAGCAGAGCTATACAGTATCGCTTTGTATGTATGTAGGCTATACACAGTGCCATATTGAATAAGATAATTGATCAAATGCGGCCTTTAAGTTCACTCTGTATCTGAACATAATTGTTTTGTAGCTGTAGCCTGAATGTTGTTTTGTAGCTGTAGCTTTAATGTTTTGTCATGTTGTTTTCAGAACAGCCTCAATTCGTTGGGGCATGGACTCTACAAAGTGTTGAAGCGTTCCACAGGGATGCTGGCCCATGTTTACTCCAATGCTTCTCACAGTTGTGTCAAGTTGGCTAGATGTCCTTTGGGTGGTGGACCATTATTGATACACAAGGGAAACTGTTGAGTGTGAAAAACCCAGCAGCATTGCAGTTCTTGACACACTCAAACCGGTGCACCTGGCACCTACTACCATACCCTGTTCAAAGGCACTTAAATATTTTGTCTTGCCCTGAATGGCACACATACACAATCCATGTCTGAATTGCCTCAAGGCTTAAAAATCCTTCTTTAACCTTCATCTACACTGATTGAAGAGGATTTAACGAATGACATCAATAAGGGATCATAGCTATAATAATAATATAATATGCCATTTAGCAGACGCTTTTATCCAAAGCGACTTACAGTCATGCGTGCATAAATTTTTTGTGTATGGGTGGTCCCGGGGATCGAACCCACTACCTTGGCGTTACAAGCGCCGTGCTCTACCAGCTGAGCTACAGAGGATCTAGCTTTCACCTGGATTCACCTGGTCAGTCTATGTCATGGAACGAGCAGGTGTTCCTAATGTTTTGTACGCTCAGTTTATGTCTACACAAGGCTAGAAGTTAACAAGTTAGAAGATAAGTTATTGGGAAAAGTGCTCGTCATACCTGTCACACACTTGAAATGAATGTTGAATCAGGTGTGCTAGATCTGGAATACTTCAAATACATGGAACGGCAGGGAGTCCCCGAGGAGAGGTTTGAGAACCACTGTGTTAGAAGAGATGTTTGGAAAAGTTGTCGCACACCTGAAATGAATGATAACGAGCTTACGTCTACGCTTGTCTCACCCACGGTGTCACCCACGGTGGTGCTTTGGAAGCCTGGTTACCAGTCTTTTGTGCCATCATACCACTCCTTGTCATGCCAAACATATTGGCAACCACAAGGAGTTGACTGCACTAACAGATCTGGGACAAGGCTAGTGCTTTGGTCACCCACAGTGTGTGGATGGAACCTAGCTCTTGCTTTGGTAAAGATCTCAACTGATTTCAGTGTTTCTGATAGTGTGTACATGGTAGCCTGAGTGCTAGGCTGTTTGTGCCATCATGCCAACTCCATTTCACTCATTGTTATGCCAAACATGTTATGATTGACAATAACAGCTTTGGAGTTGGCAAGAGCACAAACAGATCTGGGACCAGGCTATGTAAATGGTATTTCTATGTTTAGATAGTGTCTGTGTACTGTGCTGCTGTTGGTGCTTTGTTCGACTACAAAGCCTCAAATTGAATGTGGAATTTGAAGAAAAAAATAAAATTTCTTATAATGTGATTTTTATTTTTTATTCCAAGTTATTGGTGGTATTCCATTGGTCTCAGTTGACGTCTGACACTACAGCATGGAAGAGAGAAATGTTTGTCAGAGCAATAAGATATTCTGATAAGAGGGACAACCCATCTTTCACTTTCCAAGAGTATTGATGAGTGTTAATGTAATGGTTGGTCGGCGCTTTAAATTAACATCAGTATTGATTGTGGAGAAGCAATCAGATAATTAATGACGTAAGGTCCACGAGACGGATCCGGAAAAATTGGGTGAAAACCGAATGCGGCCCACAGGGAAAATGAGTTTGACACCCCTGATCTATGATAAGCCTGAGCCAGTAATGTAGGGAAATAGTCAGGTCCAAAATTATTGTCACCCTTGATAAAGATGAACAACAAAGTATGTTTAAATTAAATAATTCAAATACTGAGCTGTATTGTATGCAAAAAAAATGTATTCTTATACTATTTTATACTAATACAATTGCTCAGAGAAAGAGATTTGGAGAAGTAATATTTTTTCTCTCAAAAAGATAGGGGTTATAATTATTGGCACCCCTGTTTTCAATACCTTTCAATACCTCACCTTGCGAGGATAAAGGCACTGAGTTGGAGAACACATTGGGAGGGATCATGGACCATTCCCCCATACACAATCGTTCCAGATTCACAATATCCTTTGTCTGCGCTTATGGACTGCCCTTTGTGGATTTTGATGTGTACTTAGGGTTATTGTCTTGTTGGAAGAGTCACTTGCTGCCAAGTTTCAGCCTCCTGGCAGGAGCAACCAGGTATTTGTCTAAACTGCCCTGGTACTTGGTAAAGTTCATAATGCATTGACCTTAACAAGGGCCCCAGGACCAGTGGAAGCAAAATAGCCCCATAACATCAAAGATCGACCACCATATTTTACAGTATGTATGGGGTTCTTTTCTGGATACGCATCTTTCTTTCAACACAAAACCCACCACTGCTGTGTATGGCCAAAGAGCTCTATTTTCATGTCATCTGAACATAGCACCAGTTCCAATCCAAGTGCCAATGGCGTTTACATTTGTTGGATGACATGAAAATAGAGCTCTTTGGCCATGCAAACCAGTGGTGGGTTTTGCGTTGAAAGAAGGATAGGTATGCCGAAAAGAACCCCATAGGCAGTCCATAAGCGCAGACAAATGATATCAAGGATCTGGAAAGACTGTATGGAGGAATGGTGTAAGATCCCTCCCAATGTGTTCTCCAATCTCATGAAATATTTTACAAAAAGGCTCTGTGCCGTTATGCTCACAAGGTGAGGTATTGAAAGGTTTTGAAAACAATAATTTTGACCCCTATCTTTTTTTTAGAGAAAACATATATTACTTGTTAAACAAAATATTTTTCTCTGAGAAATAGTATTAGAATAAAATATCATTTTCTAAAATAATTTATCATACAATATAGCGCAGTATTAGTAATATTTATTTTATACAGTCTTTTTTGCTCATCTTTATCAAGGTGCCAATAATTTTGGACCTGACTGTAGATAGACCCTACAGTGGAGATTCATTGATCACTGTGTCCCTCTATTGGTCAAAGCCAGGACAACACTGAAACAGTAAAAAATACATTTTAGTCACATTTCTGCTGATGTTTTATTCCAAATAAATGTCTCACAGCCTCCCTCTGTCCATCCATCTATCCCTTCCCATCATTCTGGTACAGCGTCACCGAGCCACTTGAGGTAGGGTGGGTTGCCCTGCTCTATGGGTAGGCTGATGACCTCTGCTACTTCATACGGATGGTTGGACCTGTTAGAAAGCAAACACAGTATGAGTCACACACACACACATAGATAGACAAATGCATGCACACACACACAGTACACCCCTGCTATATGAGTCTCTGATAAATGTCAATGGTAATTCTGGGAAAGGACTGATTAAACAACCCATTGCCTGATTTTGTACGTAGACTACGTATTATCCCTATAACTGAGGGAAATAATGGAACACACACACACACACACACACACAATGATTACCTAACATATTCTGCCAGAGATGCAACCTTAGAACTTCTGGTCTTTATCATCTAAAAGTAGGAAGAAAGTAGTTACAACTTTAGTTACATCACACTCTGATAAACCAAGCATATTGAGTCTTCATTCAATGCACAATAACAGTACTAGCTATTCCATTAGGCCTATATGTTTTGTCATGGACTTGCAGGGCAGCATATACAGATACTATAGGTTCATATCGAACAGGACCAGAAATAGAAAGAGGTGTGAATGCTCACCAGCAAAACTTCACTATCCTCCTCGATCTTCCCCTGCCATTCATATCTGACAAGAAACAGAGACATGTTGCCAATCCTAATCAGTAACCCTTCCATTCCCTTCACGTGTTCTAATCTCTGATCCGTCATGGTCCACACTTACACAGATGTGATTTTGGGAACTATGTTGACACAAGCAGCCAGCTTCTTCTCAACGATCCCTCTGTCAGGTGGGGGGAAGAGACAATGACAATAACCAATCAGAATGGATGGATAAACTGCATCCAGCACAATATGGATAACAAATACATGATTCAGACTACAGAGCCGACGCCAACCATACCGGCTCTGATATTTTGTTTGACATTTTCCTTTCTAGCACGGTTTAAGCAGTTTAGCCCAGTTCAGCTTAACCTGGCTCAGTTTGGCCCTATAGTGTGAATCAACGTCGCATTCGGGAGAGTGCAACTTTCTGAACATTGCTGATAGAAATGTCTTCTAGAGGTGACATCTGACATGCTTCCCAATTCAACATAACAGAGAATAATGTTTGTTTGTGTGTATGTCTGTGTCTATCCGTTACCTGGCCAGATCTTTGGCCACCTGTTCGTTGGGGCAGGTGACGAAGGCGGCGGAGTGTGTGCCCGCCATGTAGGTCTCGGACGCCATGGAGAACGCTCTCAATCCCACAGTCCTCAGCAACGCGTGCATCAACACGCTCAGCAACGCAGTCTAGGGGTTTAGGAGAAGAACTGACAGACAACATTCTATGGTGGAAATATTTCATGAGAAATACAGTAAATCAAATCAACCACTTGACTGTTTCTGCATATTACAATGGCTAGGACTAGGCTACATTTGGCAAGACAACAAGCATATACGAAATGGATTGCAGACAGCTAAGCAACTTCTTGAATATGTCTCTTCTACCTGACTACTTGTGGTTTGGGACACATACTCACCACAAAGAATGCCCTCAGAGGTCCACCAGCCAGCAATCCTTCTGTAGCAGGCAGTCCAAAGCGCATTGCCTAAGCAGCACTCTGCAGCAGGGGTAAGTGACATACATGCATTAGCAATCATACAGGGCAGGCCGGGAGCGATGACTGACAATGAGTTCATAGCATGACAAGCAACCACACAAGTTCTGCCATAGGCAAACGTCCAAATACTGAAAAGCAAAATTATGTTTATGGACTAACAATAGCTACAAACACAGCATACAGTACGAAGCTAGCTAGCTAGGCTAATTGGGTGTGACTTTACTGTGGTGTGAGCTCAACTCGCTGTAACTTGACACGTGCAAATGCAGGACAGGACTTTTGCCAAATGGTCCAAAACGAAATAATTATCCGGTACGAAATGTACAATTCATATGCTACATCAACTCAAACTGTCCAGCTAAAATTACCTTTAGACAGGAGCAGTTTCGATGCACACAATGCTGTTGCCACTCTCTAACGTAAAAATTAAGCTCTGCCGTAAAGCAGGATCTGTTGTTTACCAATTGGTCGTAAATGCAAAAGCAGAGCTGGACGCACGAGAATTATGTCGATATGGTAACGTTTTCAATTATTATGTGAAAAATGTATTATTAGTAGAAATGATAGTGGTATACAGCCAGTCGTAGTGTGTTTATTGACGTCGTTTCGCTTATAAATGTAAGCGTATATAAATGCTAAACTGGTTTATGGCTGCAATATCAGCTCTGGCCAGCAGATGGCAACCGTGATCCATAAAATATAAAACACCACCACCACAAGGGAGACCAGAAATTAATTCACTGTAACGTTTGTTGGTGTTGTATTTTATTGACTTTTATTGGTTAAAAATCATCACACATCAATAAAAAATATTGTAAAACCATATTTTTGTTTTGTTGCAGTTTATTGTAACACAGAGAAAGTTCACACATTCCTAGCTACATCTATATTTCCATAGTTTGGTAAAAAACAAAATTGGAGTATTTTCACTGAAATTATTTTTATTCCAAAATAAAAACAAATTCTCAGGACCCTGAAAGCAAATAGGTCAAGGGAGAGATAAACATAGTTCCTCTCCTTGTATCTGAGCACAACAACACAGCATACTGACTGAGTAGCCTAAGTTAGACTTTTTACAGAAAGCACATAATAATGTTCTTAAATATAGTTATGTTATTTTTGAACACCCCAATACCGGTAGATTGAATGACAGATTTACATATGATATAGAGATTGAGTGGGTGGGTGGGTGGGTTGGTTGGTGGGTGGGTATGTGGGTGGGTGGGTGGGTGCGTGGGTGGGTGGGTGGGTGGGTGGGTGGGTGGGTGGGTGGGTGGGTGGATGGATAGATAGATAGATAGATAGATAGATAGATAGATAGATAGATAGATAGATAGATAGATAGATAGATAGATAGATAGATAGATAGATAGATAGATAGATAGATAGATAGATAGATAGATAGATAGATAGATAGATAGATAGATAGATAGATAGATAGATAGATAGATAGATAGATAGAGTCATGCCATTGATGTGTGTCATATTTGAGATTATCTGTGGTCAAACTACAGTTAGAGATTAGTTTCAGTATACAGTATATACTGTATATTTAAAGAGGCATGTTCTGTCCAATGATACATGAAAAACCTGAACATCTAATAAGCATTCATATGTACCTTGAAACTTGGGACTTCTCATTTTATAACTATAGAAAATATATCTGTGATGAAGAGATCTGTTTTGGTAGCAGCTGTGATGAACTATCTACACTACAATAGCTTTGCCTTCTCGCTACAGCCTAAGAACTATGCTTTGGTCCAACTAATGAATGTAAGTCAGTTATATGAGTGAATGTCAGTTGGTTGGTATGACAACCCCCCCCCACACACACTTATCCTGACTCCTCCCCCTCCCATCAGCCATCCCGCCACTTCTCCATCCATCCCTCCAACCACTCCCCCCTCCTCCTGTCCTCCCTCCATCCCTCTGGTCCTCCTTAAGCACTGGTTCTCCCCTCCACGCCTCCTTCATCTATCACTCCTTTCCCGCTCCCAACCCTTCAATCCTCCCACTCCCCACCCCCCTCTACTCCCCCATCCTCCCTTCATCCCTACTCTCCTCCCTCAGTACTCCTGGTACCCCCCGCCCCCCTTGCCGTTAATCCCCTGATAGGAGGACCCCCCCACAGGGTCTCCGTCTTCCAGGTCATCCCCCCCGGCCGTGAAGGAGGTGTAGGGATCCCCGGCCGCCCCAGCATCCAGGCTGGGGTCTATGTAGTCCTGGGAGAAGAGAGCAGAGTCTGCCCCCAGCTTGTACCTCTGGTAGCCGAAGAAGGACTGGGCTGCCTTGGGGAGGGAGGTGAGTGAAGAGGGTAGTGTGGGAGGCCAATGTTGGGGTTGTGGGGTGAGGTGAAGAGGGAAGGAGGTGGGGAGGTAGAGGGGTGTAGGTTGGGGGTGAGGTGAAGGGAAATGGAAGGGAGGAGGGTGAAGAAGAAGTGGGGGATGGAGGTTAGGGGGTAAAGTGGAGAGGAGGGGGTAGGTTCGGAAGGGAGGTTTTGAGGGGGTAGTTGAACGGTGGATGGGTATCATAGCGGGTGGAGGTGGAGGTTTGTGGTGGATGGGGTGTGGTTAGGTAGAGGTGCAAGAGATGATAAACAAATGCATGAAAGCAGGAGCATTTGTGGATTAGGTTAGAAAGGGAGAAAGAAAGAAAGAAAGAAAGAAAGAAAGAAAGAAAGAAAGAAAGAAAGAAAGAAAGAAAGAAAGAAAGAAAGAAAGAAAGAAAGAAAGAAAGAAAGAAAGAAAAGGAAGTGAATTGAATTAGTCAGCTGGAAAGCTAGGTTAAATCTTTATTAGATTGTTCGATTGCGTCCCAAATGACACCCTATTCCCTTTATAGCTCTGTTCAAAAGTAGTGCACTATATAGGGAATAGGATGCCCTTTTAGACACAGGCCTTGAGTCAGTCTGGGTCAGTTAGTTATCAAAGCAGTTGTTTAGCCATTCACATTGAACAGTTTTTTAGTTTGGTAAAAACAAACAATCATTCACACTCTTCAGATAAACTCCCTGCCGACCTGGCATCTTTTCACTCCCTCCTCTCTACATTTTCTTCATCTGTTTCTGCTGCTAAGGCCACCTTCTACCACTCTAAATTCCAAGCATCTGCCTCTAACCCTAGGAAGCTCTTTGCCACATTTTCCTCCCTCCTGAATCCTCCCCCCCTCTCTCTCTGTGGATGACTTCGTCAACCACTTTGAAAAGAAGGTTGACGACATCCGATCCTCGTTTGTTAAGTCTAATGACACTGCTGGTCCTGCTCACACTGCCCTACCCTATGCTTTGACTTCTTTCTCCCCTCTCTCTCCAGATAAAATCCTGCGACTTGTGACTGCAGGCCGCCCAACAACCTGCCCGCTTGACCCCATCCCCTCCTCCCTTCTCCAGACCATCTCCGGTGACCTTCTCCCCTACCTCACCTCGCTGATCAACTCATCCTTGACCGCTGGCCATGTCCCTTCCGTCTTCAAGAGAGCGAGAGTTGCTCCCCTTCTCAAAAAACCAACACTCGACCCCACTGATGTCAACAACTACAGACCAGTATCCCTTCTTTCTTTTCTTTCCAAAACTATTGAGCGTGCCGTCTTTAGCCAACTCTCTTGCTATCTCTCTCAGAATGACCTTCTTGATCCAAACCAATCAGGTTTCAGGACTGATCATTCAACTGAGACTGCTCTTCTCTGTGTCACGGAGACTCTCCGCACTGCTAAAGCTAACTCTCTCTCCTCTGCTCTTGTCCTTCTAGACCTGTCTGCTGCCTTTGATACTGTGAACCATCAGATCCTCCTCTCCACCCTCTCCGAGCTGGGCATCTCCGGCACGGCTCACTCCTGGATTGCGTCCTACCTGACCGGTCGCTCCTACCAAGTGGCGTGGCGAGAAGCTGTCTCCGCACCACGTGCTCTCACCACTGGTGTCCCCAGGGCTCAGTTCTAGGCCCTCTCCTTTTCTCCCTATACACCAAGTCACTTGGCTCTGTCATATCCTCACATGGCCTTTCCTATCATTGCTACGCTGACGATACACAACTAATCTTCTCCTTTCCCCCTTCTGATAACCAGGTGGCGAATCGCATCTCTGCATGTCTGGCAGACATATCAGTATGGATGACGGATCACCACCTCAAGCTGAACCCTGGCAAGACGGAGCTGCTCTTCCTCCCGGGGAAGGACTGCCCGTTCCATGATCTCGCCATCACGGTTGACAACTCCGCTGTGTCCTCCTCCCAGAGTGCGAAGAGCCTAGGCGTGACCCTGGACAACACCCTGTCGTTCTCCGCCAACATCAAGGCGGTGACCCGCTCCTGCAGGTTCATGCTCTACAACATTCGGAGAGTACGACCCTGCCTTACACAGGAAGCGGCACAGGTCCTAATCCAGGCACTTGTCATCTCCCGTCTGGACTACTGCAACTCGCTGTTGGCTGGCCTCCCTGCCTGTGCCATTAAACCCCTACAACTCATCCAGAATGCCGCAGCCCGTCTGGTGTTCAACCTTCCCAAGTTCTCTCACGTCACCCCCCTCCTCCGCACACTCCACTGGCTTCCAGTTGAAGCTCGCATCCGCTACAAGACCATGGTGCTTGCCTATGGAGCAGTGAGGGGAACGGCACCTCTGTACCTTCAGGCTCTGATCAGTCCCTACACCCAAACGAGGGCATTGCGTTCATCCACCTCTGGCCTGCTGGCTCCCTTCCTCTGCGGAAGCATAGCTCCCGCTCAGCCCAGTCAAAACTGTTCGCTGCTCTGGCACCCCAATGGTGGAACAAGCTCCCTCACGACGCCAGGACAGCGGAGTCACTCACCACCTTCCGGAGACATTTGAAACCCCACCTCTTTAAGGAATACCTGGGATAGGATAAAGTGTTCCTTCTAACCCCCCCAAATTGTAAAGTGGTTATCCCACTGGCTATAGGGTGAACGCACCAATTTGTGAGTCGCTCTGGCTAAGAGCGTCTGCTAAATGACGTTAATGTGCCCTTGAGCAAGGCACTTAACCCTAATTGCTCCTGTAAGTCGCTCTGGATAAGAGCGTCTGCTAAATGACTAAAATGTAAATGTAAAATGTAATAAAAAAGCCAAGAGCAGAAGAAGATATGCAGTAAATGTGATAAAATGTGTTTTCACTAAATGTGTATATTTATTGGATAGCTAAAGCATTTGAAAGGCTTTTGAGCTATAAAGCCATCAAAGTAATTTGCCAGCCTTTCACAAAATGGTGGAGGTAGCCTATAGTAAATGCCTGCCTACGCTGTGTGTGTGTGTTTGTGTGTGTTTGTGTGTGTGTGTGTGTATGTGTATGTGTGTATGTATTGATAGAGACATTTCAGTCACAGCAGAGTCTGACTAGAAGCAATAAGAGGTTAGCTGCAGAGGGATTGGAGATAGAGGTTTCCTACTAGAACAACACATTATCTTATATTAGTGGGATGGGTGGAAGGGGGTGGAAAGTTTCAATCGCGGTCTGCAACTTTAAGGGCAGGGGAGAAGAACACATTATATTAGTAGGATAGGGGGCTGAGGGGTGAACAGTATAATTACGGACTGCAGCTTTAAAAGCAAAGAGCGATAGAAGGTTATTAGAAGAACACATTATATCAGTGGGATAGGGGGCTGAGGGGTGAACAGTTTATGGTATTCCTCTTCAAAGGACAGACTCTTAAGCCTCTCCATAGAGAAGAGAGCCAGCCCACCCTGAGGAGAGAGACCAGGTAGGACATTGGGATCAATGGGCATGGCAGAGGTGTTGGTTGGTCCCGGTGGCTCAGTGGCTTGAGCATGGTGCTGGCACCAACAGTTTTGTGGGTTCCATTCCCACGTGGACCATTTAGTAAAAATATGTTTCAGTGTTGACAGTTTTATAAGTTGCTCTGGATAGAGGTGTCTGCTAAATGAGGAAGGTCCTATATTGATATGTCTAGTTACATTGGTGGCTGTTCTTTTTAAAATGTTCACTGAAGTTACTGTATTCCGCGGATGTACCATAAAATGAAAACAGGGATGAAGTGATAGTGAAAATAAAGGAGTAAAGTGTCTCATACCCAGGTGAATATGGAGAAGAAGGCGAAGGTGATAGCAGCGCGAGCGGCATCCCCTCCCTCCCTCAGGGGGTTGTCCTCCTGCTTCGCCACCTGCCATTGGTTGGCCAGGAAACAGAACCCCACAAACCACATGAAGGACCAGAACACTACAGGGAGAGAGAGAGAGAGAGAGAGAGAGAGAGAGAGAGAGAGAGAGAGAGAGAGAGAGAGAGAGAGAGAGAGAGAGAGAGAGAGAGAGAGAGAGAGAGAGAGAGAGAGAGAGAGAGAGAGAGAGCGAGCGAGCGAGCGAGAGAGAGAGAGAGAGAGAGAGAGAGAGAGAGAGAGAGAGAGAGAGAGAGGAAAGAGAGAGAGAGAGAGAGAGAGAGAGAGAGAGAAAGAGAGGAGTGAGAGGAGTGAGAGCGATGTAAAGGAGGAGGGGGAGAGGGAGGAAAGGAAGGGAGAGGGGATGAAAGGAGAGACAGAGAGGGAGGAGGATGGAATGGAGAGAGAGAGGGGGGAGAGGAGGGAGAGAGTAGGGGAGGTAGGGACAAAATGAGGATGGAGGGAGCAGCAAGAAAGGAAAGGGAGAGAGGGAGAAAACAGAAGTTAGAAAGGTTACATCGAATCTTACATGTTAGCGAGAAAGAAAGACAGAGAGAGAGATGGTGAGAGAGAGAGATGGAGAGAGAGAGAGAGAGGGAGAGAGAAATAGAGACCGAGAGAGACAGAGAGAGAGAGAGAGAGAGACAGAGAGAGAGAGAGAGAGAGACAGAGAGAGAGAGAGAGAGAGAGAGAGAGAGAGACAGAGAGAGACAGAGAGAGAGAGAGAGAGACAGAGAGAGAGAGAGAGAGAGAGAGAGAGAGAGAGAGAGAGAGACAGAGAGAGAGAGAGAGAGAGAGAGAGAGAGAGAGAGAGAGAGAGAGAGAGAGAGACCGAGAGAGACAGACAGAGAGAGAGAGAGACAGAGAGAGAGAGAGAGAGAGAGAGAGAGAGAGAGAGACAGAGAGAGAGAGAGAGAGAGAGATAGAGAGACAGAGAGAGAGAGAGAGAGAGAGAGAGAGAGAGAGAGAGAGAGAGAGAGAGAGAGAGAGAGAGATAACATCTGCAAATCTGTGTAAGCGACCAATAAACTTTGATTTGATTTGAAATAAAGAAGCAGGCTCATTATCCAACTCAACACTCGGTGACCATGTCATACCCTCTTGTCACTCAGCAACCTGTTCCTACGGTAACTACATCCACCTCAGAAGGCTGAACCCCTGTCACACACAGTCTAATAGGCTTGTAATAGATGTGTCTTTCTCTAGCTCTATTATCGTACTTCCCTATCACTGGAACTGACAGCAACAATAGACAACCAGTAGTAGAAAACCTGTAGATAGACCATGTTGGTTTCTGTTTTCTGTTGTTGTTAATCTCCTTCTCATGAATTGAGCAGGTAGGACACAGACATAACCCACCCTCTTCCACATCCCTCCCTTCTCTCCTCTCCCTCAACACATATCTATCCCCTCTCTCCATCCACCCTCTTGCTAATTTCTCCTTTACTCCCTCTCCATACACCTCCTCCATTCTCCTCTCTCTCTCTCTCTCTCTCTCTCTCTCTCTCTCTCTCTCTCTCTCTCTCTCTCTCTCTCTCTCTCTCTCTCTCTCTCTCTCTCTCTCTCTCTCTCTCTCTCTCTCTCTCTCTCTCTCTCTCTCTCTCTCTCTCTTTCTAACCTGACACCACTGCCAGCACAATTTTCTTTGTCTTTCACACTACTCATCCCCCTTCACTCTCCTCTTCTCACTTCCCCATCACTTCCCCCATCCCTCTCCTCCATTCTCCCCCTCTCCATTCACCTGAAACCCCTACGTCTGCCAGTACAGCCTTCTTGCGGTCCTTGACGGAGCTGATCTGTGGGAAGTAGACATCCAGGGCCAGGAAGGCCAGACAGCAGAGAAAGGCCAGGATTCCCATGAACAGTCCATAGTTACACGCATTCTGGTTCCTGTCAATCAATCAATCAATCAGTCAATATCTGTATTGTGTAGTGCAACAGCAATAAAAGAGTAAAGCAACAGTAAAGTAATTACAGCCATAACAGATGAGATATACATATAAAATGGCAAAGAGATCAGTCGAGTGTGTGTGTGTGTGTGTCTCACCTGTTGAAGATACAGAACTCCTGGGCCTCATTTGGTCGGTTCACGTAACCCTCGTTGGCTATAGAACCAAAGATCACAATGGAGAAGAACTGGAGAGAGAGAAGGATAGGACAGAGAGAGGGAGGGAGGGAGGGAGGGAGGGGAGAGGGAGAGGAAGGAGGGGAGGGAGAGAGGGAGAGGAAGGAGGGATGGGCGAGGAGGGTAGAGGGAAGGATTAAGGAAGAAAGATGATTAGATAAGTGAGAAATTAATATTTTAATTTAAATGAATTTCATCTGAGGTCTGTAATAACGCATTTTATAACAATATAATAATATAGTAGTTATATATGAAATACCAGTGCGCGCAAACACACACACTCATTATACTTGCAGTCTTGCATACATGTGTGTGTGTGTTTGTGTATGTGTGTGTGTGTGTTTGTGTGCGTGTGTGTATGTTGAGTGTCAGCCATACACACCAAGAGAATAGACTATGCCTACACCTACTATACATACACTATCTCTAGTGAAACACACAGAGAGAATATACATACAGTACTTCACTACAGTATAAACACTGGCAGAATATACCTACAGTACTTCACTACAGTATAAACACTGGCAGAATATACCTACAGTACTTCACTACAGTATAAACACTGGCAGAATATACCTACAGTACTTCACTACAGTATAAACACTGGCAGTGTCACGCCCTGGCTCTGGGGACTTTTATATGTTGAGCCAGGGTGTTAGTTTCTATGTGTTAGTTTCTGGGTGTTAGGTTCTATGTTTCGTTTTCTATGTTCTTGTTCTAGTTTATGTGTTTCTATGTTGGCCGGGGTGGTTCCCAATTAGAGACAGCGGTGGCTCGTTGTCTCTGATTGGGAACCATACTTAGGCAGCCTGTTGTGCACTTGTCTTTTGTGGGATCTTGTTCCGTTTAGGTTTGTGTTGTATGACCGAGGACTTCACGTTTCGTTTTGTTGTTTTGTTGTAGTGTGCAAAGTACGCATTAAAAGATGTACGCATATCACGCTGCGCCTTGGTCCACTGATTACGACGAGCGTGACAGAAGATCCCACCATACAAGGACCAAGCAGCGTGTGCAGGAGCAAACGCCGGGTAAGGAGCTGGAGAGGTTGGCGATGGCCCAGGTGGGCCAATGGTGGTCCTGGGAGAACATGTTCGCGGGCAAAGGGCCATGGGCTAAAGTTAAAGCCCTGGCGAGAGAGGAGGTACGGCGCCAACAGTGTCGTCGTCGGACAGGCGAGAGGAAACCCCAATAAAAAAATTTGGGGGGGCACACGGCATGGACGACGGGGCTGCTGGAGGCAGCTACAGGGCGAGTTTGTGGACTAGGAGAGGAGGCCACCAGGTTACGGGGGCCATTGGTCAGGAGGGAGAAGAAGAGTGTGGAGGCACGGCGAGAGGAACTGAGTAGGCAGCAGAGGGAGCGGAGGTTTATGAGGAAACCCAGTCCCGCTCCTCGCACCAAGCAAGTGGTGTGTGTCACCAGTCCGGTCCGGCCCGTTCCTGATTCCCGCACAAGGCCAGTGATGTGTGTTCCCAGTACGGTCAGGCCCATTCCTGCTCCCCGCACTAAGTTAGTGGTGCGTGTTCCCAGTACGGCCCAACCCGTTCCTGCTCCCCGCACTAAGTTAGTGGTGCGTGTTCCCAGTCCGGCCCGACCCGTTCCCGCTCCCCACACTAAGTTAGTGGTGCGTGTTCCCAGTCCGGCCCGACCTGTTCCTGCTCCCCGCACTAAGTTAGTGGTGCGTGTTCCCAGTACGGCCCAACCCGTTCCTGCTCCCCGCACTAAGTTAGTGGTGCGTGTTCCCAGTACGGCCCAACCCGTTCCTGCTCCCCGCACTAAGTTAGTTGTGCGTGTTCCCAGTCCGGCCCAACCCGTTCCTGCTCCCCGCACTAAGTTAGTGGTGCGTGTTCCCAGTACGGCCCAACCCGTTCCTGCTCCCCGCACTAAGTTAGTGGTGCGTGTTCCCAGTCTGGCCCGGCCTGTTCCTGCCCCTCGCACCAAGCCTGTGGTGCGTGTCGCCAGCCCGGCCCGGCCTGTTCCTCCCCCTCGCACCAAGTCTGTGGTGCGCGTCGCCAGCCCGGCCCGGCCTGTTCCTGCCCCTCGCACCAAGCCAGTGGTGCGCGTCGCCAGCCCGGTCCGGCCTGTTCCTGTCCCTCGCACCAAGCCTGTGGTGCGCGTCGCCAGCCCGGCCCGGCCTGTTCCTGCCCCTCGCACCAAGCCAGTGGTGCGCGTCGCCAGCCCGGTCCGGCCTGTTCCTGCTCCCCGCACCAAGCCAGTGGTGCGCGTCGCCAGCCCGGTCCGGACTGTTCCTGCTCCCCGCACCAAGCCTGTGGTGCGCGTCGTCAGCCCGGTCTGGCCCGTTCCTGCTCCCCGCACCAAGCCAGTGGTGCGCGTCGTCACCCCGGTCCGGCCTGTTCCTGCTCCCCGCACCAAGCCAGTGGTGCGCGTCGTCTGCCCGGTCTGGCCCATTCCTGCTCCCCGCACCAAGCCAGTGGTGCGCGTCGTCAGCCCGGTCCGGCCCATTCCTGCTCCCCGCACCAAGCCAGTGGTGCGCGTCGTCAGTCCAGCACAGCCTGTGCCTGTTTCACCGGTGCATGGTCAGGTACTGGTCAGCTGCTCCACACCGGAGCCTAAGCAATCCGCTCCACCGATGTCCAGTCCAGCTCCAGCCAGCGGGGCCAGACCAGACCAGGGGCGCTACGGGGGGGTTAGTTAGAGGGTGGTGGTCACGCCCAGAGCCGGATCTGCCTCCGAGGCGGAATGCCCACCCGGCCCCTCCCCTGTTGGGTTTAGTTGGCGCGGTCGCAGTCCGCGCCTTTGGGGTGGGGGGTACTGTCACACCCTGGCTCTGGAGACTTTTATATGTTGAGCCAGGGTGTTAGTTTCTATGTGTTAGTTTCTGGGTGTTAGGTTCTATGTTTCGTTTTCTATGTTCTTGTTCTAGTTTATGTGTTTCTATGTTGGCCGGGGTGGTTCCCAATTAGAGACAGCGGCAGCCTGTTGTGCACTTGTCTTTTGTGGGATCTTGTTCCGTTTAGGTTTGTGTTGTATGACCGAGGATCACGCTGCGCCTTGGTCCACTGATTACGACGAGCGTGACAGGCAGAATATACCTACAGTACTTCACTACAGCATAAACACTGGCAGAATATACCTACAGTACTTCACTACAGTATAAACACTGGCAGAATATACCTACAGTACTTCACTACAGTATAAACACTGGAAGAATATACCTACAGTACTTCACTACAGTACAAACACTGGCAGAATATACCTACAGTACTTCACTACAGTATAAACACTGGCAGAATATACCTACAGTACTTCACTACAGTATAAACACTGCCAGAATATACCTACAGTACTTCACTACAGTATAAACACTGCCAGAATATACCTACAGTACTTCACTACAGTATAAACACTGGCAGAATATAGGGCTCAAGCTATTTCTACTAAGGGGCTAATCCTATATTTCACTTAAGTCAAATGTTCACTTAGTTGTTTATTGATGTCAATGGAATTATATATTATTATTATATAATATTATGAATTGCCCTAAGAGAAAAGGCCCTATCTATCCATACCACTGAGAGAAAAGGTCCTATCTATCTAAACCACTGAGAGAAAAGGCCCTATCTATCTAAACCACTGAGAGAAAAGGTCCTATCTATCCATACCACTGAGAGAAAAGGTCCTATCTATCTAAACCACTGAGAGAAAAGGTCCTATCTATCTAAACCACTGAGAGAAAAGGTCCTATCTATCTAAACCACTGAGAGAAAAGGTCCTATCTATCTAAACCACTGAGAGAAAAGGTCCTATCTAACTATACAACTGAGAGAAACGGTCCTATCTATCTAAACCACTGAGAGAAAAGGTCCTATCTATCTAAACCACTGAGAGAAAATGTCCTATCTAACTATACCACTGAGAGAAAAGGTCCTATCTATCTAAACCACTGAGAGAAAAGGTCCTATCTATCTAAACCACTGAGAGAAAAGGTCCTATCTATCTAAACCACTGAGAGAAAAGGTCCTATCTATCTAAACCACTGAGAGAAAATGTCCTATCTATCCATACCACTGAGAGAAAAGGTCCTATCTATCTATACCACTGAGAGAAAAGGTCATCTCTAACTATACCACTGAGAGAAAAGAGTAAGCATCTCTTGTTTATATCTCCAACCATTTTTCTCCCCCCTTTCCTGTTCTGGCTGCCTCTATTTTCTTCTATCTTTAGCACTGGTCCCTCTTTAGCCCTCATCTAATTGAAGTGGTCTGTGGAGAAAGAGAGAGATGGAGAGAGGGATGGATAGAGGGAGGGATAGATGCCCCCACCCTCATTAGTGCCCAGTCAGAGAGGAGGAGTGGAAGAACAGATGGAGGAAGGAGTGGAAGGGCCAGAGGAAGAGAGGGATGGATGGAGGGGTATTTACAGAGCCACTGCTTCACTCTTCTTCCTCTCCAGTCTCTCCCTCATACCCTTTCTCTCTTTCTCTCTCTTCCTCTCCAGTCTCTCCCTCATTCCCTCTCTCTTTCTCTCTCTTCCTCTCCAGTCTTTCCCTCGTTCCCTCTCTCTCTTCCTCCCCAGTCTCTCCCTCGTTCCCTCTCTCTTTTTCTCTCTCTTTCTCTTCTTCCTCTCCCTCGTTCCCTCGTTCCCTGTCTTCCCATCCAGTCTCTCCCTCGTTCCCTCTCTCTCTTCCTCTCCAGTCTCTCCCTCGATCCCTCGTTCCCTTTCTCTCTCTTCCTCTGCGGTCTCTCCCTTGTTCCTTCGCTAAATGCTACTGCTCTCTCATCTCCCCTAGGGCCTCTTGAGAAACGAAGCACACACACACGCACACACACGCACACACACCTCATTCCAATCATTGTCTAGCATTCTAATGTCAAAGTAGGCCAAACACACACACACACGAAAGGTGTTCATGCATACTTGTACAGTTTAGATGCTCTCAGATTTTGAATAAGATTTTTGGTAGAGTGGTTTTTGAAGCCTTATTTGAATATTACACCTGCATTGGAGCTGAAAGGAAGCATATCGTTCCACATGAAGACTCAAATCGGAGTGTGTGTGTGTGTATATAGGGGAGTTCCCTATTAATTGGACCGTTCACTGTCTATATTAAAACCCCCTGGTGTTTCCCCCAGTAAATCCACCATAATGCTTTGGGAATCAACGTCCCCCTTGGGACATAGTGATCTCTTTTACACACACACACACACTCACCACTGCATTTCAGACCGACAGCCAAATGAAGTAATGATTAGCATGACTTTTTTTGTTTTTTGTTTTCTTTTTTTGGGGGGGTAGATCAGCTTGAATATTGCAGATAGATTGTAACTTCCATCAATGTAATTGTCTGCATCACCTCCAATCCCCCATGTTTTTTTTATGTGTATGTGTATATAAAAAACATGGGGGATTGGAAGTGTATATCCAGGCTCTGTCGCAGCCGGCCGCGACCGGGAGACTCATGGGCGGCGCACAATTGGCCCAGCGTCGTCCAGGGTAGGGGAGGGAATGGCCGGCAGGGATGTAGCTCAGTTGATAGAGCATGGCGTTTGCAACGCCAGGGTTGTGGGTTCGATTCCCACGCGGGGCCAGTATAAAAATAATAATGTATTCACTAACTGTAAGTCGCTCTGGATAAGAGCGTCTGCTAAATGACTAAAATGTCAATGTCAAATGTATGTGTGTGTATGCTTCGTACACATACATATACACACACACACATACATATCATTTTAATAAAAATATATATATTCCCCTTTATTACTTTCCAACCCCACCACCCTTTCCCTACTTGGAGTAAACTAGTGAACAACAATGCTTAGGCCTCTACTTCCAGCCCATACCCACTATCTACATTTTATGGACACGGTCAATTTTACAATAATTATATTTTGTTCGTTTTTTCTCCTGAACTTCCTCTACTCTCAACCTCTCCGATCATTTTCATGATGTCCTTCCGGTTTGCTTCTATATGCAAACTGTGCTCTTTCACAAAAGCTCCCAACCTACAACCTATATACTTATTATGGACACATTCCATTCAACACCTCCCATCTATCTTTTAACACCATCCATATAGGATTTATATTTGCCATATATATTTCAACTGTACTGTGATGTCTTACAAAAGTTCTGAACCTTTCTATTCTCATTGTTTCTACAGATTGTGAATTGAAAATAAACATTTTTGCTAAAAGTATTATTTTGTTATTGATCGATTGACTATGACTTTTCAGATCACCCAGTAATGCTATCTGCAGGGTTAGCTCCAGGTAAATATTGCAATCCTTTATCCATTCCTGGACCTGTGTCCAAAAACAAGCTACAAATGGACAGTACCAAAACAAATGATCTAATGATTCTGTCTCTTCGCAGCAAAATCTGCAGAGCTGGGACGATTGTATCCCCCATATAAACAACATTCTATTGGTAGCAAGAATTGTATATAATAATTTAAATTGAAAGATTCTAAGTTTTGAATCCGGTGTCGTTCTGCGTATCAGTTCATAAACACTTTGCCATGGGATCGGTACGTCAAAAATCGCTTCCCAACTATTTTACAATCTATATGGGACGGCTGTCAATCCTTTGGTCCTTAAATTTACATTTACATTTACATTTTAGTCATTTAGCAGACGCTCTTATCCAGAGCGACTTACAGTTAGTGATTACATATTTTTTTTATACTGGCCCCCCGTGGGAATCGAACCCACAACCCTGGCGTTGCAAACGCCATGCTCTATCAACTGAGCTACATCCCTGCCGGCCATTCCCTCCCCTACCCTAGACGACGCTGGGCCAATTGTGCGCCGCCCATGAGTCTCCCGGTCGCGGCCGGCTGCGACAGAGCCTGGATTCGAACCAGGATCTCTAGTGGCACAGTTAGCACTGCGATGCAGTGCCTTAGACCACTGCGCCACTCAGGAGTATAAATGAAACTGATATACTTTTTTATGTATCGCAGTTTTCCTTAACCAATGATGTTCTTTAATGCAAGGCTGACAGACAAGTTCCTTATTAGCATGACTTAGGGTGTGTCTGAAATGGCATCCTATTCCCTATATAGTACACTACTTTTGATCATAGCCCTATGCTATTTAGGGACTAGGGTGCCATTTGGGACTCATACTTAGTAGCTGATTGGGTTAGAAAAGGTATTGGGTCAGAATTTTATTTGGCATCACATGGAATGTTTCCT